>NW_001884665.1:0-6938 GCF_000184455.2 Aspergillus oryzae RIB40
CTATTTAAAATATCTAGTCTTAATTCTAGCTCTATTTTTTCTATAGCTAATAATACTATCTTTATAAATTATTTAAATAAAAAAAATTTTAAAAACTATATCTATAAACTATATAATAATTCTATAGATTAATTAGCTAAAAAATAAAAAATAGTTATTTTATTAATTATTAAAATTAAATTATTAGTTTTAATACTAATAGATAATTTTTATAGTAAAAATATCTATTTAAAGTTTTAGAATTCTATTTTAATTAAAAAATTTATATAAAATATAATAATAAATAGATTATTTAGTTATTTATAAATAATTATTCTATATATAGATTAAAATTAAAATATATTAATATTTAAAACTATTAATTTAAATAGAAAATTAGAGCTAAAATATTAATATTATATAGAAATTAATTAATTAAATAACTATAGATAGTTTAACTAAAAATCTATTTAGTTAAAAATACTAGATTTTTTTAAATTATTTAAATATAATTAATATATTTAATTAATTTAATTAGATTAATTCTATTTAAAACTCTAGATTAAATAGCTCTATTTTTAATTTATTTATTTTATTAATTTTTAAAGTCTAAATTAAATTTACTCTATTTTAATCTATTTAATTTTTTATATATAGTTAATTTTTTATTAATTTTTTTACTAATTTTAAGCCAATTTTTATATTAATTTTCTATATAATCTATCTATTAATTTCTATATAGATTTAATATCTATTTGTAGATTTAAAAATAGATATTTAAATCTAGAGAGATATATTAGAAATATATTTTTTATTTAAAAAATATTTTTAAATATTCTAGAATTATTCTAGAATATTTCTTTTTTAAATAATAATCTAGAATCTTTCTAGAATATTATTTATCTAGAAAAAATTAAATAAAAAATCTTAACTAAAAAATATTAAGCAACTATATTTTAATTAGAAAATATTAAATAAATATTAAATTAAAAAATATTAAATAAATTTTTAATTTAGTAAATCTAAGCGAGCCTAATTTAATATAAAAAATTATTTAATTTTCTATTAAATTAAATTAATTTTTTTAAATATATTATTATTTAATTATCTAACTATTAGATATTAATTTATTTTTTTAATCTTTTCTATTTATATCTAATCTAGAGCTTTAACTATCTTAATTTTAGTTATCTATCTTTATTATTTAATCTAGGGCTTAGATTATCTAAGCTCTATCTAACTATCTAATCTAGGATTACTACTTAGTCAACCCTAGCTTTCTTATATAATTTAGTTATTCAATTTATTTATTCTATTTAATCTTTCTATTTATTCTAGCTAGGCCTAAGACTATTCCGCTTTAGGATTAGGGCAGCTAATAATAATTAATTTATAATTATTAGCGCGTAGATTATCTCTAAAAAAAGCTTTCTTTAGATATCTATATAGTGTAGATTTATATATATTAAAAACTTTAACTATTTTTTTAAAATTACTAAATTTATAATTTTTTATAGCTAATATAGTAAATAGAACCCTATCTTTCTACTTAATATATAATTTTAATAATTTAGATATTTTTGGTAGTATAGTTAATATTTAAATTCTTTAAGAAAATAAGGTGTGTTGAAAACGTGTGTAGTGCGTTACCTGTTTATGTGTCGCTTGCTTACCGATTACGTTATTGAATTAACTTAGATGATCATGACTTTAAGGCAAAGAATAGCTCTATGTACATACATACCTAAAAAGGACAGCAAGATATTATCAGATCAGCTGTTGTATGTTATAGCAGATGCTGGACAGTTCCTGGCAGTACTGTGTAGATACCTACTAGCATCCGATGATGTATAACTAGTAACCCATTAGATGGTCTTGACCCTTCCAATCGATTGAGCCACTCCGGGTTCACGTGAAACCGGAAAGAAAAGGCCCGGGTAAGTAATCTATGTGTTGAAATCTAATTCCGCAGAGATATGGTGTTTTACTGATATCTCGTTAGATGGCCTAGGCTCCCCCCCCCCCGACTATGGAATAAGTAGACTATCAGATATCTACGTGAGCTTAAGTATCCTATGGAGTAGAGCCGCAATAGATGTGTTATAACGGTTTAGATACTAAATCTAGGTAATAACCAATGTTTTAGAGTACGTAGTCTTTTTAAGTCTGGATATGATTATGTTATCAGTTTACTCTTTCTAATAGAACCACCTGAGTAGGTAACTCACTCCTTGCCTTCACATAATAAAGGGTGGCTTGATATAGGAAAAAGAAGCCAAGAAAAATAGTTCTTTCTCAATAACCCTCAATACTTTTCCTCCCAACGGAATAGGTTCTACAGTCTACTGCCACCTACATATATATTAGTAGGTTTTCAGGATCAGGTGACTACAAAGGCTAGATCTCGGCTTCGGGACCACAATAAACCTGTTTGGTCATAAAAACGCTGACCACAATCTCCCATCAACGTTTATACATACGGTCCAGTGGATCTATCAAAGCCATGTCGCACGGGGAGGACAATCAAGATGACTCGAACATAATGCAAGTGGGTTTCTCCTGGGATACATATTGAATTCCTTTGATGCAAATCATGGACTTGTTCGCATACCTAAACAGATTGCATTAACAAACTAAGTTACAGGCATTTAATGATATTTTGAAGTATAGAGACCCTGCTACTCTATAGCTGTTCCATGACCCTAACCTCTTCCCAGAGGCGAGAAAACCGCTCTGGCGCTGGAGAATCACCTAAGCAGCCTAGAACACAAGATTGATGAACTGCTTAACGGCTTCGAAGGGGCACGCCAACCACAACCCACGACAGGAAAGACTAATTGCCCGGATAAAAGCGGGGTTTCGGTTACTTCTCAGGCTTTGAACAGCTCTTCTAAGTGAAATAATCCATCAGAGTCCTTTTCCACCACTCCCTTTTCAGTTATGATACCATCAATAAGTGCCCCTGGGGTTATATCGAATGCTGGATTCCAGACATTGATCCCTTCCGCTGCTATGCACACGGTTTCCATCTTGACGGCTTCAGAGGCACCACCGTCTTCGCAGGTGCCTCTGACCGTAGTAACCTCGGATGCGGGCCGCTCCTCGATAGTGATTTCATTCCCTGATTTGGTGACTAGGTCGATAGTCGTGAGCGGCGCAGCCACAAGAAATTTCACACCATGGTACTTTGCAAGCACTGCAAGACCATATGTACCAATCTTATTTGCGGTATCACCGTTAGCTGCTACCCTGTCTGCCCCTACCACAATTGCATCCACGCCTATCTCGGCTCTAGCGAGTAATGCAGCTGCCATTGAGTCTGTTATTAAGGTAGCAGGAATACGGTCGTGAACTAGCTCAAATGCTGTCAAACGGGAGCCCTGGTTGTAAGGTCTCGTTTCGGTGCAATAGGCATGCCGTAAGGTATCGGTTGAAGATAGTGCACGAATCACCCCCAAGGCTGTCCCGAACCCCGCGGTCGCGAGAGAACTGGTGATACGATCAGCAAAGTCTGATAATAGACAACGGCACACTTACCCCGTATTACAATGTGTAAGAACCGTAGCCTTAGTAAAATTCTTGGAAAGAGCATTCTCGGATATCCATTTGGCACCATATTCTCCAATCATTCTATTGTCCTCAACATCTTTCGCAAGCATTGCTTCGGCAGCTTGGATAAACGCAGTAGCAACGGCGTGGCCTGTGGACTCAGGCATCTTAACACTTTCTGCCACTATGGTCTCGAGTTTTCCTGCAGCATCACTAAGGTTGACTGCTGTAGGTCTGCTGCTCACCAGATAATGTAACTTCTCCGTTATAAAAGTCTGTGTCTCTATAGCATTCGAGGATAACTGGTTGCGAGCTATCAGAGTGGTTAGCTCTGATGCAAGTGCGAGGGCCGCTACTATAGCAATAGCAGGTGCCCCTCGCACTCGCATCTCCTTGATTGCATGCCAGCCTTCTTCGCTTGTATGTATCGTAACGTACTTCTCAACATGTGGAAGCTGCAGTTGATCAATGATAGCAAGTTTGCCACCACTATATTTGATTGCTTGCAGGGTCATTATGAGAGATATACGGAACAAATACAAGGATTTTTGGGGGGGGATGAAACAAGGCTGGAATAGAGTGCTAGGCGGAAGGAAAATGTGAAAGGCCCCGCAGCCAGCTCGCGCTTCACCTAAAGGTTGACTGACTGACATACATACGGAGTAGTACTCCGTAAAACGCTTCAGGTGGGGCAACACACCCCTCATCAATGAGTAACATAACTTAGGCTTATACGATACTAGTCGCCTATACTTTCATCTAATCTGATACATAGTTTTTTATATACACCCAAGTAACCGCACATATCGTTAATTTCTTCCAATTGCCAAGTGAATTCGAAATACGGCGTATTTGGTAAAACCTAAGCGCCATCGAAGTAGCCATACACGCGTTTAAATTAGATTCGGTGGATACCCCCAACAATCGGCAGAAACTGCTAAGCATTCAGTAATTCCACGTTCTATCCAGAGTCTAATGTAAAGTTCTAAGGCGGTAATATCATAACCAGACAACATGGTTGTTCTGTTCTCAGGTATCCAACGACAGCGAGACAATTAGTTGGGCGACTAGCGGGGTATTCTTGTTACGGAGTTAATATAAAGGTTTATATCGGGCTTTTAGGTTGTTGAAGGGGCAATCAATACAGGGGTACTAAAGTAGGGCTCCCTATGACTGGAGCTGAAAGATGATCAAATGTGGATGGGAGGCACTAGACGTGAGTATAGGAAAGACAATTGGTTACTCAGGTTTTTCTCTTTTCACCAGCCAGCTTGCTGTTAATGAGGTACCAGCAATCTCCCTCCTTCCCTCACCCCTAATATGCCTTGATGGGACATTTTGTAGCTTGGTTTCGCGGACATGATGAGGGGCTAACCAATGAAATCGCCTGTCGGAACCTCAGTTTGCAGAGATGTAAAGCACTACAACATGTATATACAGAATTAGAGCCATTGCCTTGCTAAAACAGGTCAATAGAACATACCATTATTTCCTCGGACAAAGGCATCTCCATAGCTTCGCCTTAACTTCCCATTCACATATTCCTCAGACTTTTCTAGAGCAATGTTCATATAACCATCTACTGATTGGAGTTCACCTAGCCTGATATTAGCAGTTGGACAAGGGTTGTATCTCTAGTGAGAATGGATGAGGTGACCTTTGTAGACAACGCCTGAGTTCAACTTCACAGTGACTGGGGCACCGATAATCTCACTCAGGAAGACTGATGGATCCTTGCCTTCTGATGCGGAACTATTCTCCATGTCTTCTCTTGCTCAGTCTATCTCCACTTCAATGCTTGGGCGGTAGCTAAGTAACACTTGCTGGTAGTTGCTATTACTTGTCTGACTGTTTTGCAAGTGCACGTGCCTTATAGGTCAAGTTCTTGGCGTTCTTTGGTGACTGAGAGTCTGAGATAATGAAATTCTGTTAGAGTTGTGAATAGTGCAATACAGTGTACTTATTCTTTAAAGATGATGAGCAAGTAGATACTAGCCCTACAAGTCCTGTATTATATTAGCTCAGGACCTGTCGTGTATTTAATAGTTATTCATAATTCTGCTGTTCCTTTCCGTCACCGCTTTGCAAGTGGATACCCGCTGGTTATGTAGGAAATAGTCAACCCTACCACCACCTGGGGTCCCAGTTCCAAAGGGTTCAGGATTTAGTAGCTAGAGGTTAGATCTACCCTAACTCTCTTAGAGCTTTACCACCTTGAGGCCTTTAAAAGAATTAAAAATTTAGAATTATATAGAACAGCTAAAAAAAGGTTAAAATCAATTATTAAAATCTAAAACTTGTTAAATCCTGATTCCTATATAGTTAATCTTAGTAGATAACTCTAGTTAGCTAATAGAAAGCCAGCTAATAATTATTGAATAGAAATTAATAAATATAATAATTAATATATTAATATTTTTAATATTATAGTAATATATCTTTTATTAATCTAGAAATCTTTAGATCTAGCACTATATTTAATTAATTATTATTATCTATTTATTTATTTTATTTTATTTAATTTATTATTATTTTATAAAAATTAAAATTTTATTTAATTAAATTAATTATTTATTATATTATAATTATAATAATAATATATAATTATTTAATAATTATAATTGAAAGAAAAATTTTATAGAATATTTTTTAAAAAACTATTTTAATTTTAATAATTATTTAATAAAAAAAATTAATAAAAGATTTTTATAAATTTTAAAATATTTAAATATCAGTGGCAGCTTCTAATCATCTATCGCCTTCCGCCGGTGGATAATTAATAGTCTGAAGAAATTTTCAGCCTAAAGAAAAAAAAATTAAATTCTTATTTTTTTAAAACTATATAAATTATAAAAAATATCTAAAATATTTAAAACTCTAGATTTATATATAAATAAAGCTATTAAAACTATCTATTTTAAAAAAATCTAATATTATAAAGATCGCGCGAGATTTTAGAATTTTTTATTGTATATTCTATAGCTATATACATAATAAAAGAAAGTTTTATATAGCTTAAACTATATTAAATAAAATACTAAATTAATATTAAGAGACTGCTTTAAAATAATAGATTATTAAAATATATAATATTTATCTTCTAGTAATAATAATATTATTTTTAAAATAAACAAACTTTATTATATAGCGCGATAATTTTATATAGAGTATTAGTTTATTATAGATATATTATTTTTTTAAAAATCTTTCTTTTAATTTTAAATTAAGCTCTATAACTAAAAAAAAATACTTAAATATAGAAAATATTAAATAACTTTAATTTTAATATAATTAGCTTATTAATTTATTTAAAAATATCTTTATTTATTTTATATATAATTTTAATAAATATAACTTTTAACTAGATAATAGAAAGTCTTAAAAAATTTTTAATATAAAAAAAAGTTTCT
>NW_001884669.1:0-18226 GCF_000184455.2 Aspergillus oryzae RIB40
TATAGATTCTATAATAAATAATTTATTTAGAATTAATATAAAATTTAGATTATTAAATCTTAATTTAATAAAAATAATAATAATAATATATTAAAATTATTAAAAATTTTTAAATATTATTTTTTTTATAGTACTAAAAATTAAAATCTTTAAATACAAAAATTTTAAATTATTTAATTAAATTAAATTTTAATTTTATTTTAAATATTAGATATCTAATTTAAAAAATAGATATTTAAATAATTAATTAATATAAAATAAATTTTATTTAAAATTTTATATTAAAATCTAATTTATATAAAAAAAAATTTAAATAAACTATAATATATAAATTATATATATTATTTTTATTTAAAATAAATTTTAAAATAAATTTTAAAATTTAAATTAAAAATTTCTATAACTCTAGATTTAAAAATTTTATTTAAATAATAATAAAAATCTAGTTAATTTCTATATATTTTATAAAAATTTAAGAATTAAAATAATTATTAATTTTATAAAATAATTTAAATAAAGTTTTTATTTAAAAAAAGCTAAAGCTTTAATTAATTTAAAAATTTATTTATTATTAATTAATTTCAATATTTTAGTTTTTTTATAATTTAAAATAGTTGATTTAATAATATATATTATTAAATTAACTATTTATTAAATTTATTTAATAAAAATTATTATATAAAATTTTAAAAAATAGTTTTAAGTATAAAAACCTCAATTAAATATATAAATATTTTTTTTTATATTTTTTTATTATATAACTAATATATTAGATTATATTATTACTATAATATATATAATTTTATTATAGTAGTTAATATTAGTATCTATAGCTTTTTTTAAATAATTACTAAATAAATAATTTATTAAGTATCTTCTATTTAGAAATTAATTATTATTATTCTATTATTATTCTATCTTATATATCCATCTTTAATAAGATGTGCTAGATAAGGATCTATAACAATATACTCTCAGTGTATTAGACACAATATTCCTTTTGGATGTTCTAGCAGCCGATAAGCGGCCGCTTTATCGCTTTTCCTACAGCTTAATGGCAGAATACGTAACTACAACACTGGGAATGACATTGAGCCGACCCCTTTGGGTCGGCGGTGAGACGTGTAGGGCGGTCTCAAGCACCTAAAGTGCAACTACGTTGCATGACATGCAGCACATACAAAGACTCCAGTGACTTTACTCCATTAACCACCCCTTTCACCTAGTTTGCGTGACCCCGAAACTAGCTGAAGGGGGCGGTTAGAGGTTCTTAATTACTTACCCTTAACATTGATACACTATATCTGGCTAGGGTGACAGCCCTGACTGCTTCTACTGGGGCAAGACTATTCATTGTAAATATAATTGTACATGTAGGATGATAGAAGAGATTTAGGTTGGCTGGTGTCATCCCCCCAGCCCTCGTCCAATACGTCATTTCTTGCCATCGTCTACCATGTGCACTAACAGGGCAGCAGCAACCCCAGGACAGGAGACAGTTCCAATGGGTTGGCGTAGAAAGGGCCATTTCCGGGGTAAATGCTGCAAGTCAAGGCAAGTGTATGAAATTATCCTTTAATTGTCAAGTGGGACTTGGCAGATACCTATTACTTTATTCCAACCATGCTAAAGCAACGTGGCCTCTCATCCCAGCCTATTCCTCCTGATTACCTTCAAGACTAACCCCAAACTAACCGTCGACGCAATTTTGGCCTGAGATGATTGATTGATATCAACCACCCTTTCTTTGCCACAGTACAATCTCGGCCCCCACTGTCACCCTTAAACAGTACCTGGACTTCCTGAAAAGTAGAACATAAGGAAAGCAAAATGGTAAGCTCTAACCTCGCACTTACCTTGCGGCTTATAGTTGCTGAAGTAGCTACCTCAGGCACAGACGCCACAACAACGGAAAGCGAATGAAAAGTACGCGAAGAGTGAAGCTGCAAAGCGTGGCAAAGGAAAGACTGCAACAAAACAAAAACAGAACTTGAAGTCTCCGGTGTCGACCGGGTGGGTTGGTATGTCTCGAAAGTCCAGAATTATCACGGTTCCCGAGGCTAATGAGGCCCCGACAGTTGTTCTTGCCTTTGCGGTCTGCGGTGGGCTTGCATTTGAGGCTCTGAGGATTGTTCCGGAGTTATGGTCGGCAGCTGTTGCGATGTTCAATCGCAAGTTGGCATAAATCTAGACTAAATTTCCGCTAATCGAATACAGTGGTTTTGAATATTGTATTTATTTAATATAGGACACTCTGAACTCCCAGTCCTCAGTAGATCAATTCACCGTACGTGATTCATATATTGCATCGGACAAATCGTGTCATCGTCGGAATCTAGCAGCGACAACCACTTGCAAGGTGAGACCACTACTTTCTGGTCAAGGGCGTACAGAGGAGCTTGGGAACACTTTCATGGCCTCAATAATGGTTAACCCACTGTGACAAGCGGATGGATATCCTAGCTAATACCACCGGCACTCCCAACCACCAATCTCCTGATACATAACTCCATGACACCCACAAAGAAGTGGATATACCTTAGAGTGCGCTACTTGAGCCAGCATTGATTTGTTTTTTCGCTCTCTTCTTTTTCTTTGGTGCCACAGATGAAACTGGCATCTGTTGAGTGTTGTCCACCGACATTTCATCTTCAGCTTTTAGCAGTGCAGCTTCCTGAGATCCAATACGTGTAGGCTTTTTTGATTTTCTTTTTTTCCTTACCAGCGTCCCTTCTGCAGGGATGCCATTCGGATGAACACGTTCTGAAGCTCTTTGCATCTCTAGCCGCAGCTTTTCCACTTTCTGCACAGCCATAGCCATCTCTACATCATGCCCGCCGACCACCGTAGGGACTGTAGGATCTCCCGAGGAACCACCTCTACCATCTAAGGATAGATGCTCTAGTCCACTCGAGTCGACCTGTAGAAGAGACCGTTTGGCTTTACCCGGTTCATCATTTGAGTCAAGATGCGGTGAATCTTCCTGTCCGATAATCTCATCAGGTGCGATCTCGTACTTTTTAGGGCGTGAGCCACCTTGTCGGTTATCGCGCGACAGAGATGCCAAAGTGCGATGACTCCCGGCGCCATTCAAATTGAGGTCAACTATAGGAATAGAGTCAATATCCAGTCCGCTACTATTTGACATATTGAGAGTCTGGTGAAATGGGGTCAATGTGCAGGAGGATTCATCTTCAGCAGCAATATAAAACGGATCATCCCTGTTACGTTCTTTCCGTTCCTCTCTCCGCTTTAAAGCGGCAGTGTCATCTCCAAAGCCACTGGAGAGGTCCTGGTATGTTGGATTTAATTGCAAATCCACGGGTAGGAATTCAACAGGCTGCTTATCTAGCACAGAAACTTCCCTAACGTGATAAAACATCTGAGATGGTAGTTGGCCGGCTGGCTCCGGAAGCCCATTGGCTGGGTTATTAAAAAGCCCATATATATGCTTGTTGAACTCTTGTGTTAGACAAAGTTGATCTGGCAAAGGAACCTTCTTTTGGGCGTTGGTAGCGACTGGATTGAGTTCTAGTCCATGGAAAAAGCTGGGAACCATAGACGACAGCAAGGATGGAGCCTGGCCTACTTCTAGAGTTTCTGACTGAACGGCATCTGCTGCTAAGCGCATGACCTCCAGAAATTCGATTGCCCTTTCTTGCACGTCCAAGTCTGGGTGGGCAGCCAAAACATCAAGGAATTCGATGATTCGAGCTAAAAGAAGGGACATTTCACTGTTCTTTAACGAGTCCCAGGTTTCGTCCCCATCACAAATGAGATTGGCCAAGACTTTGGGAATAGCCTGTATATAAAGGGACAGCGTGCTCGCTGATAACGACACGTTCGACATATCGATTAGTGATTGAAGGGTTTGGCTGGGATATGCAAGATGCTCTGCAAATTCACCAGTGACCCAAGCGAGAGGCCCTAAGATGTCACTCGTTTGTTTGGAGACAAGGGGAGACGGGCCCTGCTTGTTGTCAACTAGAATCAGAGTCTCTGCAGCTCTGGTTGCCTCCATCCTAACGTCCCTAACACGGACAGCGATATTGCGTATTTCTGACCCGATACGGAAAGCAACACAATTTTTGTAGTGCTCGGGGTCCCGATATGAAGTGTAGTGGGTAGGAAGCTCTTCAATACTTGGAGGAAGCAGCTTGACTAACTGGACCAGAACGTCAACATACCACTCGAAGTCAGGCAGCTCCGAATAATTGTTGTAAGAGCAGACATCTAAGATTCGGTGTACAACTTCAATACTATAATCGTCTGGCAAGGCGATCGGTAACTTCTGAGCATGTGGACCTTCTGATAATGTGAATTCTCCCATGTCAGTGCGTATACCTGTCTCACAACTCCCGGCCGCAAGAGTACTTTTGGTGACTTGACGGGCATTGAAAAGTTGATCGACAAGTCGATTCACCACTGACTGGAGTGTATCGCTTGTTACCATTCGAGTCACGAGGTCAAGGGCTCGCAGTCGGATTGAAATGTCCGGATCCTCTAAACAATCCATGATGACATCCTGATGAGCTGACACCAAGACGGGGTGAGACATCACAATTCTGTTGAAGGCAAGGAGAGCAACATATTTTACTACAGACTTATGTTAGGCTCACGACTACGCTTCGATCTGAAAGGACTTACGATTGGGATCGGACTCTGTGACTACCATGCCTCTGAGCTTTCCGAGACAGAGACTTGCAATCTCGTTCTTTTCCTCCAGCACTTCCTCACCATCAAGGATACCGCCCTGAACTATGCCGTTGATACATTCATAGAGCAATGACATGGCAGTTGTTGTCTGAATTATGTTGATCAATGGCCGGATAAGCTTTCGTGTTAATCGTGGTTCTATGGGTGTCAATGTTGCAAACTAGATCTGTTAGGAAGATATCACAGATCCAGAAAGAAAGGAAACATACAAGCTTTATAATTTTTATAGCCATCCAATTGTTCCCTCCATCCACTAATAGTTCGAAGAATCTTGGCGCCAGAGGCAGGAAGTCATGTGGCCTTCTCCATCCGAGTTCACATACAACATTGATCACTGCTGTGGTGACGCTGCTATCCTCTCCATCATCCATGAGACGGTCCTTGATTTTAGGCCATGCCAATTTTAGCGCTTCGGGGTAAACCAGCGCAAGTCTATAAAGACACACCACAGCCTTCTTACGAGCCATAGCATGTGAGTGAGAAATGCGTGACAGAACATCTGGGAGCAACGACATCGCCAGTGAAGGTGTGATAATGTTTGGTAATGTTATCAGAGGGAGGGACATGTTTGGGATACTAGGCGACACTAAATCCTATGAAGATATTAGACGTCGAGACAATTTGTCCATTGTGCCTTTGAATACCTTTTTTAGCAGGTTTGTAGCCAACATTAAGACTTCAGTATCTGGTCTAAAGCTCTGTACAGCTGCAAGGTAGCCAGCTCTCTTCTGCAGGTACTTGGTAGATGACATAACTTCCAGTACATGGAATGAAGCCCAGGACATGTCATACCCAAACATCTCCAAGTAGATTAGTTTCAACAGAGCCGTAGCTTTCTTGTCTATACAGAGTAAGCTATAGAATGGATTGACAGAAGCATGATAATAACATGAACGTACCCATATCCTGAGACTTGACCTCAGCCTTACACTCTCGAAGACATTCTTGTATGTAGTCCTCCTCAGCGCCCTTGTGATTCCTCAGACCTTTTATAAGGTCATAAAGAGATTTTTCAAACCTACATTGCTTAATGATTAGCGAAGCTTTCGAGTAGCGAGAACAGGCGAGGTGCGAACATTATGGTTGAGTATGCGCTGCTGGTTGGCTCTCAGGCTCATTGGAATTACTGCTGATTGATAGTCACATGGGAGAGCAATGTTTCAGCCCTGGTTATATCTTTCGCCTGCCGCGAATAATGGCAGCCATCAATCATTCATAGCATAGCCCGGAAGCCAGTAGAGGACCCTGTACAGAGTTGATATAATGATAGCCTGAGAAGTAGAGCTAAGATGTCGTTGCTACTTGAGGTGGAGGGATAAGTGAACCGACATCTATTTGGTCACGGGAACGGGTTATCAGATCAAATGACTAACCACAATGGGAACAGACCTCATATGGACCCCTGGCAGTGTTACGTTTTGTCTCTTTCGTTCTGCCCCTTCGCGTCTCTTCCTTGCAAAGAGGGTTTTGAGCATAGTAGAGCTTGTTCTTCTCACAATAGCATATGAATCAGTGTGCCTACTGGGTTTAAGTGTATACTATCATGGCCCATGCTACACCCGATTTCCATGCCATTCATAGCTCAAGCCCGATTACTACCCTTCGCTTCTCTCAGCAGGCACCAGTGATCCTTGAACGTCAATTACACTCAGAAAAAAATTTAATCTCTGCGTTAATAGGTAAACAAGAGGAGCCAGAAAAATATGGCATAATAGAGCAACTGTTCTTCTCCTGTCTACAAACCGGCGATGATAGGTCTGCTCTGTTATGTCTCGAGCAATTGACACGTCGTTTCGGCTCTTCGAATGAGAAAGTAATGGGGCTGCGTGGCCTGTATGAGGAGGCTATATGCGAAAATCAATCTGATCTGGAGGATTCCCTGCGTAAATACGATTCCTACCTGTTGGAGAACCCACTTAATTTGGTTTGTCACGATGTGTTCGTTGATGATCACTTACTGACTGGTTCTTGTAGCCTATTCTAAAGCGCCGTATCGCGCTCTTGCGTTCACTTGCAAGGCCTGCAGATGCTATAACAGGCTTGGTAGAGCTCCTAAAAGCAGTGCCTACCGATGCAGAGGCTTGGTGTGAACTTGCAGATCTATATCAATCTCAAGGATTAAGCTCACAAGCAATATTCAGTCTCGAGGAGGCCCTGTTAATCGCTCCTAATGCTTGGAATGTAGGTATCCATTGTTTGCTTTCCATCAAAACTCGTCTAACCTCTACTGCAGATTCATGCTCGCCTTGGAGAAGTTCTATACATCTGCGCCCGCGCTGCAGAGACAGAAGTTACCTCTCGGTATTTGCGAAGATCAATCCAGTATTTTTGTAGAAGCGTCGAGCTATGTGACGATTATCTTAGAGGATTTTATGGCTTAATCTTGGTGAGCCCTTACACGTTGCACGACTTTCCTTATAACCGCTGTCCAGCCCCCAGTCTTCTGTTTACCGAGACTTGGTTATGACGTTTGGGTCAATTGCTTATTTATACTGACGTTTGATCTTCTAGGCGACTTCGCTTCAGCTTGGGAGAGAATACACAATGGATTTTTCACAGGCGTCAGCGTCAGCGTCATCGGAAGATTTCTTGCCCAAAGAGAAGGTCGAGAAACTGAATCTTCTCGCCAGAAGAAAACTCGAGGATATTGTGAAACAGCGGTCTGTGAACCGCCAGCTTTGGGAGCATGCGCAAGGTGAACTCATTGCAGCCAAAGAGCTTCTCGACCGCGAGTCATGTTAAATTAGCACGCAAGTCAGTTTCAAGATAAGCCCGTGAACTCCTTCATGTATGATGACTATATCTCCCTATGTTGTTACCTCCCTTGAGAGGTGCACACTTTACACACTTTCCACACGGATACCATTACCTGGAGTTCTTTTTAAATGCCTAGTAGGCTTCGTCCCCAGCTCGGCCCGACCGTTCAAGTTTGTAATAAATGTGGTTTGGCTAAGGGGGGTCTTAGGGGGCAAATCAGTCGCTTACTGATCGCGATAATGAAGAGTCATGAACTATGTATATATTTCCATGTGTAGTGAATCGTCTTGTAGATGGTAACTGTAACTGCCATCGCTTGGACTGCTGAACGAACGCACAAGCGGGTTCTTATAGTAAGAAACGTGCCTTGCGTATATCGTAGTATCTAAATGGTAATACCCTGTAGGTGAGAGAAGAACTGTTGATTCTGTAGCATGGGTCTACTACTGAGACACTTTTTAGCTAGGCGAATCTGCATATGAAGTTCCCAGTGGTGGGTTTAATTAGGAACTCCTAAGGCCAATTAAAACATCAATGTCGCTGTCAAAAGGAGAGGTGAATGGATCATACGTCATCAATCTGTATCTAGGCGCCTATTCAATTAATAAATTAACTTAATAATTACAGCTTCAATCTTTATTATTTGCTACACAAGAAGCAATTTTCATGTTATTTAAGCTACATAGCCATGAAATCGACCAAAGCCTTTCTGCACAATCCCAGAGACATGTTTCGTACCTGCTTCAGCTGTCGCCCGATTGTGGTTACTTGACCCGAAGGTTGAATGTTGATTGGGCACTTGGGCAGCATATGCAGGCCTGCAAGAAAAGAGAGGGTTGACAACTCAGTGCCTAATTATCTTGAACTTTTAGAATCATCTCCCCATGGCATGCCCAACGATCATTTATCTGAGCAGGCCGTCGACTAATGAGTTAGGTCAAAGTTTTCCACAGTCTTCTCTGGTATTTTTCTTTGCTCCTCGCACCAACCCCTCACACGCTTAGGACCATTTGACTCGGCTCGTCTTTCGGAATCTCTGCTTTGGTTCCTGGAGACCCTTCCCTTCTCTCCAATTCGCACCCGACGTTCTACCTTGGCGGGGTATATACCCGGGTTTTGAATTCATCTTCTATTGTCACCTGTCTCCAAGGATCCCGTCTTGCGCAGCCCTGGAAAAAAAATGCTCATCATCCCTAACGCAAAGAATCTTGGGTGATAGCGGAAATTTTCTATACGAACTTTTGAGATCAACCCCAGGGTCTACGAACGGCCACCTGAGGCTCAAATATAGTTGCCCAGGTACATGGGGGGCATCCTGTCCCTCCATTTAGACTCCGCTGTACTTCCGCGAAGCAGGAAATCGCGTTGAGTTACAGGCCTGATCCTAGCGACCATAGTCCATATCTCTTTTCTTCTCATTGTTCTACGTGGAGCAATAATAACGGTACCTGAAGATTTCTTGTCGCTACTGATTCCATGGCGTGCGTCTCACACCTGCACCCCCATAGTATCTTGGTTCTAATTATTGTTAGGTTCAACATCAGAATTGGTCCCAGCCCTCACGGCTCCGATCATTCCTCACTTTCTGACGAAGAAGACTCCTCCGGCGTGCAAGTCTCCCCGCCGTCTGACTCGGGAAGCCATGACTATCAGGATCCTTATGATGAATGGGCACACCTGCCATATCCAGACGAGTTGAAGCCATCTGATTCCGCGTCTCGGCCTAGGACGTCGCATCGTGCCCGTAGCCGTCACCCGGTTCATGGGTCGTCGTCAACCCGTCGTCACCCAGGTAGACGTCATATTGTACAGGAACGGGAACATTTCACTCGTCGTCCTCGGCGCCAGCCTTCCCCCGAGTCTCCAGAGAGCATGGACTCGGGGGACGAGTATGACAGTCCTTATGGTCGAGTATCTCATGAGAAGAGAATCTGGCCGCCTGTGGCCCAAGGTCCAGGGTATGCTCGCAGCCCCTCTCCAGTACCCTCGTATGTTTACCCCAATGGTGGTGCACCGCATGCAGCTTATGCACACCAAAGCAGTCACCAGCCTCCTTCAGATCAGCTTATAAGATTGGGCCCCCACGGACATCCCGCTCAGCCGAACCCTTACGGCCAAGCAAGTTATGCCTATAATCACCAACTGCAGCAACCTCATGGCTCCTCTATGCTGCCATATTTTCATGACCATCATTTGGGGCACCATCCGCATCCTACGCCACCTTCCCATGTTCGAGGTGATGGCCATACCCCATCTCAACATCCATTGGCACGTTCTCTCTCCTCTCATGGCCCATCACCCTATGGCGGCCCCCCACTGGGCCCCCATGACTTGGTCCCTTATGGACCAGGGGGTTATTATCCCTTTAGAGAGCCATATGGTATGGTTCCTGGCATGATTCATCCGTCATATTTCAATCCATACCCCCGCGTGCCATCTCCAAGTCAGGTTGAATCAACTGGTTCCCCACCTCCGCCACCCACAGACACATCAAAGGACGAAGCGATTGCAAGGCTGGAGAAGTTGATCCTGGAGGAAAGGACCGAACGTGAAGCGAGGGAACAGCGAGAAGCTGCACGACAAGCGGCAATGGAGCAAGAAGCCGCCGAACAAGCCGCAAGAGAAGAGCGTGCTGCTCATGAGATGAGGATTGTAGAGGAAGCTGCTGCCCGTGCCAGAGAGGAGGCAGAGCAAAAGGCTGCCGAAGAAGCAGCGAAAGCAAAGAAAGAGGCGGAGGAAGCGGCTGCAGCCGCCGCCGCAGAGGCTGCAGCCGCGGCCACTGAAGCAGCCAATGCAGCAGCAGCAGAGGCTATTGCTGCCGCGAGGGCGGCTGCATCAGATAAGCCCCCCCCGGAAAAGAAAAAACCCATAAAGTTCAAAGATGCGGTCGGGAGGAAGTTCAGCTTCCCTTTTGACCTGTGCTGTACCTGGCAGGTAGGTTTATTGTTTTTTCTTATCTTTGCTTTCTATTCACCTACTAGGCTCTATATCTGACTCTGTTAAACCAAGGGCATGGAAGAGCTCATCCGCCAGGCTTTTCTCCACATAGAGATAATTGGGCCCCATGTCGCCGAGGGACACTATGATTTGATAGGCCCCAACGGGGATATCATACTTCCACAGGTTTGGGAAACTGTAATTGAACCTGATTGGACTATAACTATGCATATGTGGCCTATACCAGAGAAGCCGAAGACACCTGAGCCAGCTCCACCTCCGGATCCTCCTGTACCAGAGGCTGCCGCTGCCCCTGAAGCTCTACCAGCACCCGAAGACGTGGCTGTCGCTGTTCCTGCTGAGGAGCCTAAGAAGAAATCTGACTCAACAGGTGCGTCCTCCGTCCGCTGTCTCGTCAAGGAGTCCCTCAGAACCTGTTTCTTCAGTGGAACACAGTTATCCCCTCGTCTCGTTCTATGACGAAAACTGACTTGCTTTTATAGGAGCAAAAAAGCCGCGAACAAGAGCGCCCGACCCGGGTGCGTTTGCCATGTGGATGGCGGGTGGTAACCGTAGGTTCAACAAAGCTTTAAAAGTGGGAAAAAAGCCTAGAGTAGTCCTGCAACACGGGCTTGCTTCTCGTGTTATGTGATAGGATCTAAGCTTTTAGCTACTGCCTCTAGTCTGCGCATTGCGATAGGTATAGCGTGCATCACTACTTTTTTCGAGCTAGGCCTAAAGCTTAGATCGCGATGGGAAGTGAACGCAGAACATGTCAATGGGTTTTGTATGTTCTGCGATATCTTTCGCTTTTTAAGGCAGCCTGGGGCGAATGCTAGAAGTTTGAACTTGATCTATCTAAGCTTCTCTGGGGGGGCATGGCTTTTCCTCTCGCATAGCCGAGATTGGTTTCTCATGCCTCAGGGTGGCATCGCGCGCCCAAATCCATTTACATTTTGTTTTTGTTTTTAGCTTCCCCTTCCCTTCCCTTCTTTGATAGCGGTGAAACAAGGAGCACGGAAGGCATCTGTGGTTATTAAAAAAAAGTCGTGGCATGCTTCTATCATGTCTTAAACATTGTGGGTGTTGCGGCGTGCTATTATACCCATAGAGCGTTGAATAGCATATTTTACTCCTTCCATATGCATATATGTGCTATTATGTGTTCTGGCTCAAATGCATGTTTTCAAGCCTAGTAGGCAACACCGGTTGCATGTAACATAGCTATCTTTTCCCATACTGCCGACATCTTGCAAAAATATAAAGTTAGACTTGTATTCTAACATTATGTGAATTTTGCGGTTTCTACTGACTCCATCATCCCCCGAAGTGACGTGGCCTCGACTTCTGTCATAACAGCTTCATTGGGGAATAAGGGGCTTCCATTCAATAATTTCGTCTCCAGTTCCACCAAGAAGATCATGAACTTCATCTGTAGACCTCGGAGGTGACCTGATTGATGAATTTGTTTGTAAGCTTTTGCCTTGTCTATGTTCCTCCTGTCCGCCGATCCAAAAGCCATTTGACATGCCAGTATCTGGCAACCTCTCAGTTGGGGCAGATGGCGTACTATTGTTAACCTTGCCTCCAAGATTCTGTCCTATTGGGTTATATCCTTTGAAGATGGGCTCCGTATTAGCAACTGTCTGTGGGCTACTAGTAACTTGACAGGATGCCGTTAGACATTGCTTTGAACTAAGGGAAACCGGTTTTCGGGGTATCGGTGGTGCAGCCTTCTCATTACCCAGTTGTCCGCTATACCTATTGATTGTGTTCAAGGAACTTGACGAATGACTCCCCGTACCCCGATCAATTGGCGGAATCTGAACTTTGAGCCTTGGGGGAAGTTGCGGACCTTGCGATACAGTATCCTGGTTCTTAGTAATAGTTTGTCTTTTAAAGGAACGATGAGTATTGATCCAACTCGCGTCACTGCTGGAGGAGAAAGGGTTGGAACTGTGGTGGATGTTGAGATTGTATCCATCACCAGGCGGCCTCAAAGCTGATTTTACGAGTGCCCCTTTAAGTATCCCGATTAGAATACATGAAGACTGACAGATGCGATGCAAAAGTACGCCACGAATGATTGGGTTACATACCATTCTCTAACCACCACCTATGATGATCCGAACTAGCTGGTGGTAGACCAGGAGCAATAGGCGTGGGTGGAATATGTTCCTCACTTTGTGCCCTCGCTTGCTCTATTGTCTTTGACAGTATATTGTAGGGGTCGTTGCGTCTCTCAGTATAAAGTATTCGCCTGAGTTTAGCCTTCATAGCTTCATCAACAACGTTGATGACACATGAGAAAGTGGCCCAAACGGGACGATGGTCTGAAAATCGTAATTTTGCAGTGTTATAGTCTATCTGACGAAGACATGACCCTCGCCACAATATTCTATCGCACCAAGCAGGTATACGTGCTTTCTCTCTGCAACTAGTCAGTCTGAACACCTATCTTGTAAGATAAGCCAGATCTTACGATGTATCATAAGTATCGCTGTCAATGTCGTATTTGTACGTTGGGGGAAAAGTAATGAGCCCCTCAGTATAAAACGGGAAGGCTCTGCCTGCCAACATTTGTAGGTTTAACTAGAACTTGATGTTAAACAGAGGCATATTCCAGAGTTATGCAATTGGAATACCTGATCATTGTTGTAAAGCTTTTGGTAGTCTTTCTGTGCCACAAGTTCCCTGACGAAGTGGCTGTCGAGACCGATCCGATAATTAAAATCTCCAAGCCAAATGATGGCTTCATGGTCCTCAATTGCTCTGTTTTTCTGGAACCGGAGTCCGTGATATATAGTCTCATAGTCTCTGTTTCTCTCGTCGTAGTTTGCAAATCCAGCGGCAAGATGAGCCGTGACGAAACATATCCGCGTGTTGGAGTACTCAAAGCGTATTGCACAGCCACCTTTATTACCGGCCATTCCGGAGAGGCCCGTCTACATGATCATTGTCAGAAATGTGTTTATGGGAACCCTGTAACAGCCTACCTTCTTAACACTCCCTTCAACATTCTTAACATCTCTCAGTGCATCTTCTCTTACATATACCATAAGTGCGGCGCCAACGAGCTGGCCACTTCGCAGAAGGACATACTTCGAAGTCCCTCTCGACCTCGCGCGGCTGTTCAAACAGTTCCCAACAGCAACTTCCCATACCTTACGAGTTGTAGGGTCCGTCGACATTATCTGCTGTGGACTTAGTGAAACAATCTCCTGGAAGCCCACAGCAAATATAGTCGGGTCCTCAGTTTGCTCGTCAATTCCTGCCCACAGCCATGGAGCTAGGTCAACATCTGGCCCACGGTGTCTCCCATTGACGTTAAATGTCCCTGTCCAGATTCTGATAGGCTTGGTAGAGGAATACTCCAACGCTCGATTATTTAACTCATCGGAAACCAGATCATTGATCGGGTCATAGAGACGCACCGGCAATTGATCTGTCAATCGTCCTAATAGAAGGTCTATTGTTTTCTGACGAGCTTTATCGGAGAAATTGTTGACATAAAGCCGTGTTGCGGTCTTCCTTGCATCTGCCAGCGCGCCAGCAATGGACATTTTGCCATGTCGTGTGAATGAACTTTTTAAAGCCCCTGTACCTGCGTAGATTTTTGACAAAGCATCCCCGTTGTCGGCCCAAAGGGTTGAGTGCTTCAGCTGGACTTCTGGGTTTAGCCTTCCTTTCCGCTGCAACATAAAAGATTCCAGAGCCATGGAACTGATGATGGTTTGCACAAGATTAGTCCTGTCGAGACAATCTAGACAATTTGTCCGGAATACGCCTTCCTGTTGAAGAATGACAAAGGAACTTCTCGGTTCATCTTGATTCTCGTCCGAAGTTGCTGAGACACTCCCTTCTGATAGAAAATATGCAAAACCATCCAAAGAATCAGATATCTCGGGTTTTATTTGGCTGCTAGCCCCGTACCCCAAGGGACCTCGAGTCTCAACGTGAAAATCGAATTCAGTTGCTCGCAAAAGTGCATGATTGGATGAGATGTTAGAATCGGCTTTTTGGCTAAGTGGACTCTTCCTGAGCTGGTTGGAAAACTCCGTCGACAGCTCAGACTCCCCGGATTTAAGCTTACTGAGAAGGTTAACCACATGAATTGCACCATATTCTAATTCAAGATTCTCAAAATGCTTGTTAAAAGCATGCTGAGTCGCCTCGCTAGATCGAGTTATTTCAATTTTTTGTTGCCCAGGCAGGAATCCAGTAGCTTGCTCCCAGAAAATAGGCACAGAGCCACGTACTTGAACATAAGAAAATGTGGTATTGGGTGGGATCCAAAGAATTGTCTCTGTCTCAACGAAATTGGCAACATGGCCATCATCATCAATACCTCGAGAATTAAACCTTGTACCTGCTCGCCGAGAGGACTGTCGCGAAATGATGGTCAACGTGGAAGGATAACTCGTGCGTAGCTGGGGCAAGATGGATATTGAAGCAGGGATTGTCAGTGTACCAGAAAAGCCGCGTATAACACATGTCAGGATCTGGGAAGAGTCGAGACGTTGCTTTTCGGCAGGGGACAGGTGGCTCCTGAAAAGAAGAAGCGGATGGATCATGTACGAGTTCCACAGCATATCCTCATCTAGAGTATCAATATCGAAAGCTGCCGACTTTTCCGAACTAGTGTAATATCAGCTAACATTTTATTATTAGACCAATATACATCCTATATCGACTAACCGGTCTTGCAGTCGATCAGTGAGGTTGAAATCAAGACTATAGTAGAAGCTGCCGTCACTCAGGAGCTTCTTCAGGGCTAAGAACGGATGATCAGTAACCATCTCCTTATTCTCAAAGCTGGGTCCACGACCGAACTCCTCAGTTGCAAAGGAGGATTCGGATTCGTATTCAAGTCTACTTTCATAGTCCGAGTGACTAAGGCAAACTGAGTTTATTAGCTATTATTGATCAAAGGAGATGATAATGAGATAATACAGAAGTCAACGTTGTCAATTTTTGAGATTGTCTCTCCTGGTCTTACTGCTGCGGCGTCTGAACAAGCAGTAACAATACAGAGGAAGACTTCCTCGCCCAAAGTAATCAACCCAAGAGTCCCAAGCCCATCACCCAAAGCTCGATAGCCTCTCAAGTCAACAGACTGTAACGTTGCAAATTCAACGAGACATCGTGGTGTGCCATTACTGGGTGATTTATTGATTGTTGGAGCTGTTGAGCGATGTTTGAAGATCAAGGCGAAGTCGTTTGTGGTTATAGTAAGAGTGCGTTGAGGATTGTCCCGAGAAAAAACTCGCAAATTAGACATGTTATAGGCTATCCAACGTATCTAATGACCATTTTCATACAGGCTTAAATCTTGAGGAGCCGTAAGTTATACTGCCGAGAATATTGATAGAATACTGGAAGAGGGCAAGTTGCTCCACTGATTAGAAGTGGGACCCCCTAAAAAAGCAGGCGGTCTATGTCTGTTATCAGGCCTTTACTTTTCTTTTTTCCTCTGATTGTTATATTATCAATTTGCCAGTCTACTATAATTTCGTTACTCCACCCCTTTGTTCCACACTTTTGTTGATTGGTTCGAGGATTTTGAAATTAGGGACTCAATATCCATTGTAATATATAACGTTGCAAATGGGCTTAGCAGCACCCCGCAAGTATGTTATTTTGTCGCGCCCCGAATATTTGAATAACTTGAATACTGACGGCAAGGGATTATAAGGAGGACGAAAATCTCTCATGATCCAAACAATACAAATTGGTCCCGATCAACCAGTGGTTATGGCCACAAAATTATGAGCTCTCAGGGGTGGACTCCGGGCAGCTTTTTAGGTGCACGCAATGCCGCTCATGCTGATATGTTCACTGCCGCGAGCGCATCTCATATTAGGGTTGTTGTGAAGGATGATACACTTGGCCTTGGGGCACGCTCTAAGCGTGACCCCCTCGATGAACCTACTGGACTTGATGCCTTCAAAGGGTTGCTAGGTCGTCTGAATGGAAAATCCGATGCAGATTTGGAAGCCGAACAAAAAAAGCACGAAGATGCGAAGATAGCACGGTATGCTGCAACAAAATGGCATACAGTTACATTTATCAGCGGCGGTTTGTTGGCGCAAGAAAAGCTTGTTTCCCTCTCCGCTCAGAAGGAAAGTCCGGGAGCTCAGCATGGTTCACACCAAAACCGGGGTGGTCTAGATATGCAAAAGAGCGAGGAAGATGCGAACACTTCCATCAAAGATAATACGCTCAAGGCACTTAGAGAGGAACAAGTTTCATCTGTCCCTATTGCGGAGGACACCTCCAGGTCTAAAAGCAAGCGGCATAGAAAAGACGAACAGGGAAAGAAGGATAAGAAAGAGAGGAAGACTAAGAAAAGGAAGCACATGGATGAGCCTAGCCCTATAGACTCTGACATTCCGGAAAGGGCAATCTTGGAAACTGATCTGCAAGCTACTGTCACCGATTCCCGAGATACAACACCTCCAGTTGCCAAGGTTTTATCAAAAGAACGCCGTCCAATGGGGAGACACCTTCTCAGAGGTCGACACATTGCGCAAAAGAAGAAAGCCCTCATGGATGATAGGTCTCTCAACGAGGTAATTTAATCATGTTCTACCACCGTGGACCTGAAGCTAATAGGCACAGATATTCATGGTTAAATCCTGAATAATTACGCATTATATGTCCTCTGACTACATGATCTTGTCAAGTTAAGGAGCGTGTGGCACATTAAAGCGCTTCTTGGCGGGCATTCTATGCAGGAAAATAGTCTAAGCCCCTGTATCCTGATTCCCGTGCGATTAGAGGAAGCTCAGCATCACGATGCACTGTATTTATATACCCCTTTCTTCTTTTGAGAGACTTACGCATCTGCAAACGTGATAAAGGACATGAAGTTTTCCGGGTTTCTATGTATATATGAATCTCCATCTTTGCTGAGACAAACTATCATGAGATACTGTCTATGGTTGGTCAAACCAATAAACTGCTTAGCATATGAAACAAACATCTGGGGTTGTCTGGGCAACCAGCTAGCATAATAAGGCCATCTCTAACCAGGGAGTCTCTCTCATTGTTGGGAAGACAATGAGGAGCTTTGGTTTTCGAGTGGCATGACATTGTATCTCCTCGAGAAAGTATGTAGTAATTCATTAATAGGGAGCTGCGCGAGATGAATTGGTTTCTGATTAGTCAGCGTTTCTGATTCTGATTAATCGGAGATTTTATTTTATTCTAATTAGTCCACGGTTCTGGATTTCCATTGGTTGAGAATTGACTATTAATACAAAGTTAATATAATCAGTAAGCAAGCGGCCATTGTAAGTATAATAAAGGATCTACTATATAGGGTAGATAGCCTATCAACTAGATAAGAAAATAGAAGATAAAAGATAAAGCTCTATTATCAACTAGATAGTAGAATAAATATAAAAAAAATTAATTTTTATTTTTTTTTCTATATCTCCAGTAGTATTTAAATAATTTAAAAATTCTTTTTTTTTAAAAATTTTTTTTCTTAAAATTTTAACTAAATAATTTTTTAAATTTTTTAATTAAAAAAATTAAAAAATTAAGATATTAATCTTTTTAAAATTAATTTAAAATTATAAAAAAAGCTAGAATATATATAGATTAAATAAAGATTAAAAAATTCAAAAATTCTATATATTCTATAGATTAATTTTATATTACTTTTATAATAATTATTTTTTTTTAAATTAATTATTTTTAATTAGCTAATCTTTATATATATTATTTATTTTATTAAAAAATTATTAATAAAAATATATTATTAATATTATATAATAAATTAATATTTTTTATTATTTTTTTATTTTTT
>NW_001884683.1:0-8921 GCF_000184455.2 Aspergillus oryzae RIB40
CTATAATATTTAAATTTATTAATACTATATATTTTATATATAATTAAATATTTATTATATTATTAATAATATTTATTTTAATTTTTAATATTTAAATTCTAATATTTATAATTTTAATATAGATATTACTCTAATAATATTCTAAATAATTATAAAAATTTTATAAAATTTTATATTATTTTATTAATTATATTATTAATTTAATTAATAAAAATTTTTTATTTTTATAATAATTTAATTTTAATTTATTATATTTAATATAATTTTAATATTAATATTTTTTATTTTAATAATATTACTTTTTATAGTATATTAATAAATATTATAATTTATTAATATATATTTTTATTTTTATTTTAAAGATTTTTTAATATTTTAAATATTTTAAAAAGTTTTTTTATATTAAAATTATAGTTAATCTATTAAATACTATATTTTTTATTTAAAAAATTAATTTTAATTAAAATTTAATTTAATAATTTAGATATTTCTAGTAGTATAGCTAATAATTAAATAGCTTCAAAAAAATAGACGCGTAAAATTTCTACGTGTATAGCCGCTTAGTTGCGGTGGCCGCTCGCTTACCGATTACGTTATGTCTCTCTATTTAATTCTAATTCTATTATAACTTTGAAAGCTATATCATACTTAATTATTTATATATAGTCTATCTATAGTGTATATATATAATAATTGAAAATTCTAATTAGCCTATCTATTTAATCTATACCTTAATATTATATAGCTTTTATTATAAAGTTAATATATTTATCTATGAATATTAACTATTTTCTAATTCGCCGCGTTGGCGATGGATTGAAAAGATATCTTCAGGAAACTCTCGGTTAACCTCTTCTTCCGCGTAGTTGAGTGGAGTCTTGCCGATCGAGTCTCGTGTGTGTAAGTCTAAGACACCTCTATACTCAAGGAACTTTAAAAGGTCCTTGGTGAACACGCCATGAATTGCTCCATGATGCGCCAAGGTTCTGCAGTCAAGATCTGTGACTGCTGGATCCACACCAGTGTCAAACAAGACGTTAAGAATCTCCTCATGGGATGCCCTGTGATGCATGAGAAGATGCGCCAAATTCTGGCCTTTCTTGTTGATCCAAAGCAGGTCGGCACCCTCCAGAGCTAGTAGCCAAAATATGTTGGTCCGATCTGATAGACGAAACGAGGCCATGTGAAGGCCTAGATGTAAGTTCCCCCCGATATCTGATTGATTATTGTCGTAACTCGAGCTGTACAACGATGGTACTTTCTATGTCGCGGATGAAACATCAGCTTTAATACATAGATTTTGGTATAAACATTTGGATGCTTAATCTTCTATTCTTAGTTTATGTCTCGACTAGAAGAAGTACATAGACCGCCAGAAGATCGAAGCTCCAGGGAAACAACTAGCGAAAGTCCAAGACCACTTACAAATATCCTTGATACGTATTGGCCCTTGAATTTGTGTTTGAGAGATTCGAACTGGCAAAAAGCAAGGCATCAGATAATCTCTCCCCGACAAAGCAACTAGTACACCAAAATCTCCTCATTTTTTCCTCCCCCGTCCCTCCATTTTCTAAGTACCTTCTTCATATCCGCCGCGATATTCTGAGCATAGTCAGGCCCCAGCGGCCCCGGCAGGTAAATCCGCTGGGTTCCCCCTCACCCAGGCAACAGGTTCTTTAGCAACACCCGCGAATTTCTTCTTAAGCTCTTCAACCTGCTGAGGCCCATAGCCGCGACCGAAGATTACCGCGCGAGGAGGCCGGCTGTAATCGTGGGTTCCGATCTGATTGGGGCTCCGAGACTGAGGATCGCGACCTGCAAGCAGATGCGGGAGCTCAGCTTCTGCAGCCTCGTATGACAAGATGAAGTGGATGACTGAGGAGTATTGGCACCATACTTTGTTTATTTCGGGAATGTATATCAAGAAAGAACCTTCATATTCAGGCCGTAGGTGCTGGGAGATTGATTTCCCCATCGCGGGTATTCTGCCGCAGGCAACTACTGGCATCGGCTGAGTGAATGAAGACATGTTGCGAGAGCTGTATGCTGGACGCTGCGGATGAAGATATTTCGCATTGGAGAAGGAGAATTATGGAGTAAGCTGAGATCGGTGATTCGACCTATATCCCTCGTTGCGGCGCGCTCGGTCTTGATGATCAGTTGATGAATGACGTTCGGACGGAGCCGTTATCTCCAACTCCAGCCAATTTCACAGCCATAAATAAACTTTGGGCGGCGACATATCGTTTCACCACGGGTGTGGAACGCCTCTGGTCGTAATAAGGGATCTATTTAATCATCCACCATGTACCTAGATATCTACCAGGCTTATCCGACTCAGCCACCTGGCATTTGTTGAGAATTGACGCTTTTTGTTTGTATCTCTGCTCACCTCCTCGAAAAGTTTTGGTTTTGATATACTAGGGATGGTGCGGTGCGTGTGACCGTGCTGAGCAGAGGTGTAGTGAGATGTACTCATTGTAAAAAAACCAAAAGTTCCTTTTGTACAAACAGTCCGCCGTATGAACTGTATACCCGGAGTGGGGCTAAATTTCTGGTAGTCCCGTAGGACTTGTCACACTACACGAGGTGGGGTAGGGTCGGGCTAAAAAATGTACAGGAGGAGACTCGTGATTATTTCATAGCTCAAAATGCATAATTAGTCAAGCTGGAGTTCCCTGAACCGCTTTTCCAGATCATCAAGGACTGTAATGACATTGTTGTAAAAAGCCTGCTGAAGGGCAGGACTATGGAAGTCATCGTCATGTCCAAAGTCGCAGTATAGACATCTTTTGGTGACCTCTTTGAAGCTCTTGCTGATCTTGCCATGGCTAAACTCTACCACCCGACGGGCTGTGGAATATTCAGCAAGGTCTGATTTCCCTCTTTCTTGTAGGTCGATCGACAGTTCCAGGGCCGCGAGAGGAACTTGAAATGCGAGTTCAAGGAACATCACGCCGAGCCCGAAGAGAACGGGATTTCGAATAAAGCGATGGTAGGCGGGGGACGCAGGCAGGTATTCCGTTGAGACAGAGCTCATCATATATGCAGGGATATGCTGTGGCTGTTCAATGGAAGGATCAGGATAATTAAAAAAATGAATATCTTCACTTCGCCATGCCCTGTTGAGCCAAGGTGTGGCATGGTAGTAAAGAACAGCAGTAGCGAGATATTTGGCTAGGCGGACACGCTCGTACTGACTCATTTCCTTCGTAATATCTGATCTTGTTTGTGATATAAGCTCAGACAGGGACTTGGTTGTAGTTGTTATACTGGTCCGACTGGCTAAATATGCCAAGTGTTTGCAAGTTCCATTGTCCCCAAGTAAGCCAATGCACCTATTGCGTTCTTGTTGACTTAAGCATCTTTCGACCACCTGACAAAAGTTGCGTTGGATATGGAGATATGGAATTTCAACGACGTCTGCTTCTGAGCACAGTGGCTGTATTGGCGCTGTCGGAAGCCTGAACTGTACCCGTTTCCGTTGAGTCGATAAGCAGTTTCCACGCTCGACCTCTTGTCGTCGATTGAGAGAAGGGTTTTGGCCAGAGGGCGATGTGGATCCCAGCTGAGAATAACCCTCATGGGATTTAATGGTGGATTCCACGTCTATCCAGACAACATCCCCCGGTGCTCTTGAGTGTTGAATAAGGGCGACGTTGAATCGGATCCGGGTTGTTGTTCCGTCAATGGCTGGCTGGAGGGGTATGTGCACCTTATGGACAGTGTGGGCAGCACAAGCTGTCCCCACGGCGTCGTACAGGCTGTGAGCTGCTTGTTGGATAACACGAAAGTCCTCGAATTTCCGACGACATTCAGGGATTTTGTCTATCCTTGGTTCTTGCCAGGTATGGGTCTTCTTCGGTTGATGGATGACCGATCTGAAATTTTCGATCAGGGATCCCAAGTCTTCTACAGAGTACTGTGTATATGACTGATTAGACTGAGCGTGTTAACAATGATTCCACGGGGGTACTACTCACCTTAAGCGATGACACGGCACTGGTGGGTTGTGATCTTGCCTGAGTAGCGACACGGAGCTGTCTGGTTAGATCCTTAATGCTTTCAAGCTTCTTTTGGATCTCCAGAGCTATCTCTAAACAGGACAGCCAGGACGAACCAAGGCAGTCATCCGATAACAGGATTTTTGCATGATCGGAGACAAGAAAACGCTGATTTTTTATTATTGCCTTGAGATCAGCATCTCGAGGCAAATACTGTCGGTGTTCCCTGAGAGACCTAATGACACACTTAAAACTGGAGTCGATTTCTGGCAGGACTGTCGCTATCAGCGCGGGAACCTAAATTTTGGACGTGGAAATCACCTTGCAACAGGTTCTCATTGTTGGTGTCAGGATTGTATTGTGAGTGATATCCTTCGTCTCTGCGAGTTGACAGAGCGCATGCTTCAGATGCGGTTTCTTGGATATGGCAGTGAGATTCCTGTGAGAAGTCCCGCGGTTGGTAATGTCTCTTTTCGAATTGATCAATGACCGCCCACTGTTCAAGCAGTGACTTCATGCACGAGGCTGCTGCACCAGCGGAGTACTTTTGCCAAATTTTGTTTTTGTGGCTGTCGGCATAGTCACAAACTCCCTTTATAACAAGAAAAGGCATGATACCGTCAATGCCCGCGCCCTCCATCTCAAAAGCAATCACCTTCTCTTTATCGGCAATTCTGTCTCTATCCCTGCCAGATTTCATGACAGTGTCTCCTGACGCTATTCGCCCAAAGTGGATATTGAATTCCCTCTGGGATGAACGCAAACGAACAACCAATCTCTCTTGATCACACCTCAGCGCTTTACATGTGGCCTTCTGGGCCCTTTTACAAGCCTTGCCTTCGTTACATGTTTTGCATTTCGAGGTACCGTGATGCTTGTGGTGGTAGTTTGGTTCGAAAAGCTGATCAGATTGCCTGGGGGGACAAGAATACTCGCCAGCTCCCGCTCGGAGGACATCTAAGTGATGGGCTGTCCTGCTGAGTAGATGCTCGCGTCCCTTTGGGCTTCTAAGTTTGCGCAAGAAGGCTTGTACTTCGTTGTCCCCATTGGAGCGAGACGTCACTTCTCTGCATTGGAATGTCCCAGGGTACCTTTTTCCGAAATCGTACGGCAAGATCTCATCACTGATCACAATATCACCAAGGAATACTCCTCCTTCGATGCCTCCTGGCACCCCTCCACAAACGCCAACAATCAGGGCAAGCCGGACGCCTGGAAAGCTCCAACGGCAGCTCTTCGCGACACTTGCTGCTTGGACCTTTCCCATGCCCGTCATGTAGGCCAACACGACATTATGATTGCCGATCACGCCTGTTCGATAGGAATATGGGTCGTGAGCCGCTTTACCGTATCGATCACCATTTGCATCCCATATGTGGTCAAAAAGGAGCTCCACCGCGTCAGATTCCACCTCTAGAGCACATATGATCGCGACACTGAAGTCCTTGCGGTCCCTTGGTGTTGGCGGAAGAGGCATCGTCACGAAACTTGAGCAGGAGGGGGTCGCATCTGAAAGTAATTTAAGGATAAAAGGTCTGTCTGTGGGTTGCCTGACAAAAGTAAGCGGGGCTCAGCCTACCATGTCACGCCCCCCGGTCTGCCTTGTTCGGCAAATAAAAATAAGATGTTAACCGCTTTACGAACCGCGCATACCCAGCCCCTCAAACTTCGCGCCGGTTTTGACTGCTTACAATTCACACAATCTGTTGCCGCTTGCCAGAAAAACCATGAAGACTAAAGCAGAAACTACGGATATACTTGATGACTGGGTAGTGTCCAGGATCGACCACAGCTATGAGAATCCAAACTTTGGCTTCGTTGAAACCCTGTATCAGACCTGCTCAGCTGCTCTTGTCTCTCTTTGGAAATCGCATCTGCGATTGACAAGTGATAATCCACAGAAGAGCACCTTGAAGAAAGATATAGCGAGCATCCAGTTTTGGGAAGAGAATTTCCCTGTTGGCCACCTTGATACCATCCTGGCAGAGTCGAGCGGCTTGAAGATCCGTGTCCTCGAGAACCTCAGAGGCATTGGCAAGATTCTCATCGCCTTTTTCACGGACTACGATGAAGTGATATTCAGCACACAAAACGAGCGTAATCCAGAATGCAACTTTGCAAATGACTTGTTAATACAAGTAGAAAAGGCTGCGCTGATGCTTGATGTTGAAGAAAAATCTGAGCGATCGTCGGATGACGAGACGGACGACGATTCCTCCCCAGCCACCGAACGTCACCAGAATCGCCTCGGACGCCTCGACTCCTACATAAGCTGTCTGATAGACCTTACACCCGTGGTGGAGAGGCATATATACTCCTTGCAGTGCAAGACGGAAGCTCAATATGTTCCGATTGAGACTACTTTTCGTTTGTCTCATCGTGCGCAACCCTACGCCATGCGTATTCGCGACCGGTCGGTGTCCTTACCGGTTCCATTTCTCCCATACTGACATCTACGCAAGATTTGCAAACGCACCTACCTCTCTTGTAGAGCGATTGGCAGAAGCTAACTTGCAAAGATCAATCCGGCTTCGAACGCAAGAAGAAGAGAAGGAAGAAGTGGACGACCACACGAATCATGACTCCGGTCTTGGGACATCTATTCCTACAATGTCGCAGTATGCTGCTACTGTCGCTTCCCATACTTCATTCCTCTCGGTCGCTGGAGAAGAAGCCCTTGGTCGCCCCCGAGTTCCCCCTCTACCGCAGGAAGGCGGACGTCCATTTCGATGCGATTACTGTCACAGGACCATCTCAATGCGAAACCGAATAGAGTGGAAGTACGTGTATAAAAAGGTTGGAGCTGAAAAGCCCTGTTATACTGACTAAATAGGATGCATGTCTTTGCTGATTTGGAGTCGTACATTTGCACACACGAGGACTGCAGGGACGTATTCAAAACATTCCCAACCCGTCAACTATGGGCAGATCACGAATTCAATGCGCACTTTACTCTGATTCGATGGCGTTGCTTCATATGCAGCATCGCACTCAACACTGCGGAACGCTTTGTTGAACATTTGGCTCAAGAGCATGGTAGTGTACTAACAGGTCACTGCGTCACGGCCGCAACTTCAGAAGCGCGAGAGACAGTCCTGACACCTGGGTTCGGGAACTACAAGTGCCTGTTATGCTTACAGGATGGTTGGCATACCAGGAAAGGATACACGACTCATGTCGGGCGGCATCTAGAGGAGATATCTCTGGCATGTCTCCCGAGAGATGAGGAAGACAGTAGTGACGATGACTTGGATACAAACATATCCCACGCCCTCAGCGATGTTGATGAGCCTACTTCCACCTCTGGAGAAAGCTATGGGGTTGATGCGAATTCTACAGCCCTGACACCGGCGCCTCAGGGTAATCCTTGTATTGCTACAGACGCCAAGATCGAGCTGGGTGTCCACCGAATGGCGGAGGCCACTTTGCCACAGGAGAAGGAAGCTGTGGAGAAAAATGCTCCACCACATACGTCGCACCCCAGAGGTTACCTCGGAAGAGCGAAGGAGGGGATGTATGTATTTGGATCCACAGAAGCTGAGCCAGGCATGGCGACAACCGAACCCTCCGAGGTTGGGTATGGGTCTCTACCAACCAGTCACTGGTCTGTTCATGAGCAACGCGATTTCCCTCGCCTGCTAGCACACTTTGGCCGTGACTTCGAGGGCATCTCGAATTTCATGAAGTCCAAGACGCCGGTTATGGTAAAAATCGCAAACCTGAGTTTGATCTCGATGTTTACAAGGTTAACGCTAATCTGTACAGGTGAAAAATTACTACCAGCGGCGCCTTGACTCGGGAAACAGATATTTCGAAGAGACTGCGCTGACGGCGGAGGAAAGGAAATCTCGCGGTGAACCAACTGGTCCTCTTCCAGTCCTCAACGCTGCTCCGATGCGCCATTATGGAGCAACACGATCGACCATTGCCCCACACCCACCTGCTCCTCATGGCCATACTAGAGCACCTGCCGGCTCGATGACGGGCGGCATACTTGCTCTGAAACCCTCTGCAGAAGGCTCTCCTAGAAAATGTGTATCCCTGGATGGCTGGTGGCAGTGCTGTCATTGTGAGAGTTTGATGAATCCAGCACTATCAACTGGCGGTTGTACGGTGTGTTCTCATCACAGGTGTCATCTTTGTCCAGTGCAATAAGTCCATCGTTATAGTAGAGCAGCAACATATTACTCGCTTAGTGGAAAAATGATACATTGATCTAACTCATACACTGACCCTTCGCTTGCCACTTGGACCAGGGCCCCTAGAGTGGTATTCAGGCCGGGTTCGGGTCCTAGATCTAGAAACCGCCCCCGACCCGGCTCCGGTTTCGGGTTCGAGATATAGGACCCGCCCCGACCCCGAACCCGGGCTAATCTAGATCAACCTGACTCGTTGGGGCCCCGCCAAGCCACAGACTAAACCTAGTTAGGTAAGGCGTAGCTTATTAATCAGGCGCCTTACCTAATTAGGCCTAGTATAGTGATTTTAAAAGCTTTATATCTCTACTATTTCTATATATATGTAACGGCGGGTTGCCTCAGGCAACTAGATCCCCCGCAGGCGAGCCGCCAGCGGGCCGTTGGCTTACGTAACGCACAAATATATTTATGTTAGAATCGCGCAGAGGATTCCGATCCTCAAGCGATTCGTTCTGTTATACTAGATAGGGGAACTGCCATACAATCCTAAACAACCTTGAGCTTCCTAGTACTGCCTTCCTGAAGCCCGTTGGCCGACCGCGCTCCGCAGGCCTACCGCCTATAGATAGTAGTACGCCGGCAGAGCGCTTACAGTTCGAATCGCTTCAACCCAACGACTTCAAGATGGTCAGTACACGAAGTTCGAGCGCCTTACCGCCGGTGGACCCCCAGGGGGCCGACGGCACGGCCACTCAGTCATCCGCAACCCAGTAGCGGC
>NC_008282.1:0-29202 GCF_000184455.2 Aspergillus oryzae RIB40
AAGTTCGAGTCTTGGATAAGAATAATAATTCTTATTAGCCCTTATAGCTCAACGGTAGAGCGGAATACTGTTAATATTTTGATAGATGTTCGATTCATCTTAAGGGCTTAAATATACATAACGCAAAACCTTAAAATCTTAAAAAGTCTAAATAAATCTAAGAAATTATTTAATTCAATAATAATGAATATAAGTATGCCACAATTAGTTCCATTCTTTTTTGTAAATCAAGTAGTATTTGCTTTTGTTGTATTAACAGTTTTAATATACGCATTAAGTAAATACATTTTACCAAGATTTGTACGTCTTTTTATTTCTCGTATCTATATAAATAAATTATAGTCTATAAAATAAAATTGACTATATCAATAAATTAAATATATAATTAACATAAAATCGTATGCGTCATTTTAATTTTGTATTAAGTCCATTGGACCAATTTGAAATTAGAGATTTATTTTCTATAAATGCTAATTTATTAGGAAATATTCATTTATCATTAACAAATATAGGTTTATATTTATCAATAGGTTTATTTTTAGCTTTATCATACAGTTTGTTAGCAACAAATAATAATAAAATAATACCAAATAGCTGATCAATCAGTCAAGAAAGTATTTATGCAACAGTACATAGTATTGTTATAAACCAACTTAACCCAACAAAAGGACAATTATATTTCCCTTTTATATATGCATTATTCATATTTATATTAGTAAATAATTTAATAGGATTGGTACCATATAGTTTTGCATCAACATCTCATTTTATTTTAACATTCTCAATGAGTTTCACTATTGTTTTAGGTGCAACATTCTTAGGATTCCAAAAACATGGATTAAAATTCTTTTCATTATTTGTACCTTCAGGTTGTCCTTTAGCATTATTACCTCTATTAGTTTTAATCGAATTCATTTCATATTTATCTAGAAATGTTTCATTAGGATTAAGACTTGCAGCTAATATACTTTCAGGTCACATGCTTTTATCTATTTTAAGTGGATTTACATATAACATTATGACTAGTGGTATATTATTTTTCTTTATAGGTTTAGTACCTTTAGCATTTATTATAGCATTCTCAGGATTAGAATTAGCTATTGCATTTATTCAAGCTCAAGTTTTCATAGTTTTAGCTTGTTCATATATTAAAGACGGATTAGATTTACACTAATCTAATACATGAATACATCTAAATTCATGAATACATCTTTTACCCTAAAAAATTTTATATTAAATACTCTAAGATAACTTATAGTATAAAAACGAATAGTATAAAATTTACATAAAAAAAAATTTTTTAATCAGTCCAATGTGTTAAAATAATTTAACACACAAAATTATTTCCTAAGGGGAAAGTATTGAAGAAGGGGTAAACGAAAATACGTTTAATACCGTGGTACCTCATTAGCAAACTAATGGGGTTGAAAGGGAGTCCCAAAATGACGTACCCCTACCATTAGGTACCTTCAGATAGAAAAATAAAGATATAAAAATTTTATGAAAATAGGAAAGTCCAAAACTTTTTAGGCATATATGTTTGGTATTATACCAAGCTTTATAAAAATATAAGGATTTTAACAGAAACTAAAAATTATTATATATACGTAAATATAAGCGTTATAATAATTGCGAACAATAAACCCTATGCTTAGTTTTAATTTAGAATTATTAAAATTTTAAACAGGAACCGGCTTAATTATATCTTTATTAAAAAAAAAAAATAATTTTTTTTTTTTATTTTTATTTACTTTATAAGTTAATAAATAAAAAAAGTAAAATGTGTATATTACAATATAGGTATGATATATACCAAAAAAATAAATTTTTTGAGTTTGATGATGGCTCTGATTGAACGCTGTCCAAGTACTTGACACATGCTAATCGAACGACTAATTAGTTTTAATAAACTAAGTAGTAGTGGTGTACAGGTGAGTAAAAGATAATTTGGCTACCTTAAAGTAAGGGGAAAATCCCTTATAAACGAAAGGAAAATAAAAGTCCGCTTTAAGATGTTAATCTTTATCTCGGGGAGTAGTAGGAAAGGTAATGACTTTTCTAGCTAAAATCCGTAGTCGTGACTGAGAGGTCGATCGACCACATTGGGTCTGAAAAAACCCCAATGCGTATTAGTACAGCAGTGAGGAATATTGGTCAATGGCCGAAAGGCTGAACCAGTAACTTGGAAGAATGTAAGTGTATTATTGTAATACAATAACGATTAACTCGTATAAAATTCTAAATAGGATAATGATAATGACAATTTCCTATTTATAAGTCTTGACCAAATTACGTGCCAGCAGTCGCGGTAATACGTAGAAGACTAGTGTTAGTCATCTTTATTAGGTTTAAAGGGTACCTAGACGGTAAATTAAACTCTAAATGAGTACTTTTTTACTAGAGTTTTATGTGAGAAGGAAGAATTTCTGGAGTAGGGATGAAATACTTTGATACCAGAAGGACTGGTAACGGCGAAGGCATCCTTCTATGTAAAAACTGACGTTGAGGGACGAAGGCTTGGGTAGCAATAAGGATTAGATACCCTAGTAGTCCAAGCAGAAAATGATGAATGTCATAGGCTAGATTTAAAATTTAGTCTATAAATGAAAGTGTAAGCATTCCACCTCAAGAGTAATATGGCAACATATAAACTGAAATCATTAGACCGTTTCTGAAACCAGTAGTGAAGTATGTTATTTAATTCGATAACCCGCGAAAAACCTTACCACAGTTTGAATAACAATAAAATTGTTACAAGCGCTGCACGGCTGTCTTTAGTTAATGTCGTGAGATTTGGTTAACTCCTCTAATTAACGAAAACCCTCACTTTATTTGAATACATAAAGTGGTTCGCCACTACATTGGACCAGATAATAGGGATTAAGACAAGTCATCATGGCCTAAATACTGTGGGCTATAGACGTGCCACATACGCCTTAACAAAGGGATGCGATATTGTGAAATGGAGCTAATCCCCAAAATTGGATATAATATGGATTGTAGTCTGTAACTCGACTACATGAATAAGGAATTACTAGTAATCGTGAATCACCATCGTCACGGTGAATTTAATCTCAGCTAGGTACTAACCACTCGTCAGGCGCTGAAAGGAGTATGTGCAATAAGTTTGATTTGCTTATGTATTAATATATATAATCAGGTATATAAATATGTAAGTATTATTTTCGTATGCATGACTTTGATTGGTGTTAAGTCGAAATATGGTTCGTGTAATGGAAATTGCACGGGATGAATAAATTTTAACAAAAAAAATTCATAAGGTATATATATATAAAATATAAATATATTTTATATAATCTTTTATAGGTATAAGATTTTTTTTTCAACTGGTTCAAATCCAGAAAAAGATAAATTATATATATATAATAAGGAAGGGTCCGTTTGTTGGTTTACGGGTTGAGCTGTAAACTCAATGGCTATAGGCCATCGAAGGTTCGATTCCTTTTCTTCCTATCTCAAGAATAGTCCAATTTCGATATTTTATATATGTATAAAATGATGAGAGATAAAGAATTCTTAATTTTTATGAATAATATTTTTTTATTAAATGATTATATAACTAATGGATTTAGAATAGAATTTGTAGATGTTATCTATTTAATTTCTATTTTATTTGGAGTATTAACTATTGTAAGTAGAAATCCTATAGTTTCTGTATTATTTTTAATAGGTTTATTTGTAAATATAGCTGGTTTATTAATATTAGTTGGATGTAATTATATTGGATTATCTTATATATTAGTATATGTAGGTGCTGTTTCAATTTTATTCCTTTTTATATTAATGTTAATAAATATCAGAATTTCTGAATTATTAAGTGAGACTAATAATGATATACCTTTAGCTGTATTAACAGTTTTACTATTCTATTATATAATAGGACAAGTATTACCTTCTAATTTAACAGATAATACTATTGTTTCTTCTTTATCAAATTCATTTTCTGAAGTCTATAACGTACAATTAGATAATGAGTTTTTAAATATGGTAAACTTAAAACATGAAATAGCATATGCTAGTAGTAAAAGTTGAGATAGCTCATTAGTAGAGTTTACACATATAACTGGAATAGGTAATATTATGTATACTAGTTATTCATTATGATTAATCATAAGTTCTGTTATATTACTATTAGGTATGGTAGGTGCCATAGTAATAACTATTAAACAAAAATAGTAATTTATGGAAAGTTACGTTTAACATAATTAATATTATATGATCTATCAATCAAAAAGAAATTTCCAAAATCATCCGTTTCATTTAGTTTCTCCATCACCTTGACCTTTATTTACAAGTGTATCATTATTTATTCTTACAACTGCTACAGTTTTATTTATGCATGGTTTTCAAAGTTTTGAGTACTTAGTACCTGTAGCTGTAATTAATGTAGCTTACGTAATGGGTTTATGATTTAGAGATGTTATCTCAGAAGGAACATATTTAGGTAATCACACAAATGCAGTTCAAAAAGGATTAAATTTAGGAGTAGGTTTATTTATTATCTCAGAAGTATTCTTTTTCTTAGCAATATTCTGAGCATTCTTCCACAGTGCAATATCACCTAGTGTTGAATTAGGAGCACAATGACCACCTTTAGGTATACAAGCTGTAAATCCTTTTGAATTACCATTATTAAATACAGTAATTTTATTATCATCAGGTGTTACAATTACTTATGCTCATCATTCATTAATACAAGGTAATAGAAAAGGAGCATTATATGGAACAGTTGTTACAATTCTATTAGCAGTTATTTTCACAATCTTCCAAGGTGTAGAATATTCAGTATCTTCATTCACTATATCTGATAGTGTTTACGGATCATGTTTCTACTTTGGAACAGGTTTCCACGGATTACACGTTATTATAGGAACTGCATTCTTAGCAGTAGGTTTATGACGTTTAGCTGCATATCACTTAACAGATCACCATCATCTTGGTTATGAATCAGGAATTTTATACTGACACTTTGTTGACGTAGTATGATTATTCCTTTATATATCAGTGTACTACTGAGGTTATTAAATATAAATGAAAAAAATTTTTTTTTTTATTTTTTTATTTATTAAATAAAATAAATATATTATATTTTATAAAAGTTATATAAGAGACTTTAGTTTAAAGGTAAAACATGTGACTTTTAATCATTACCATATGGGTTCAAGTCCCATAAGTCTTAGTTTCTTTTACTATAAATGACTATAAGTTAACGGTAGACTGCTTATTTACCATATAAGATGTGCTGATTCGAATTCAGCTAGTCATATTATATAAGTATAATATAAAAAAAAATAAAATGGCTATAAGTTAATGGTAGACTGTTCGTTTTCCATACGAAGTGTGCTGATTCGAATTCAGCTAGCCGTAAAAGGGTTAATAACTTAATTGGTAAAGAGTTTTCTTGTCAGGAAAATTGATGCCGGATCGAGACCGGTTTAACCCGTAATAAAAGGAAAAGTTGCTATTGGTAGGGTAAGATATTTGCTAAATATTGTGTTTTTACACTTAGATGTTCGATTCATCTCTTTTCCGAAGAGCATAGTTTAATAGGCAAAACTGTAAGCTTCAACCTTATATTTCTTAGTTCAAATCTAAGTGCTCTTGAAGTTATATATTAATTGATTCTTTAACTTAACTGGTAAAGTGTGTTCTTGATAAGGATATGTTCAGTGTTCGAGTCACTGAAGAATCATTTTTGATTATATATAGCAGCTACGCGACTCCTTGCAGCGGAAGTCAAGGAAATAAAAAATTTAAGAGAGTTGGCTGAGTGGTTTAAGGCGGCTAGCTTGAGTCTAGCTAAAGGTAAAACTTTCATATGTTCGAATCATATACTCTCTGATATAGCTAAATTACTTATTTAATTAAATTATATTAATCATAATTATAGATAGATAATATACTATTATATTTATCTATAATTTACAGGTTAGAGCCAGGTTGGTTAGGCGTCTCATTTGGGTTGAGGAGTAGTTATGTTCGAATCATAATAACCTGAAGTATAAATTTAATTTATGAGTGTATTTTGCAATATAGACAATATGAAAGATATATTTCATGCGCTTTGCGCATGGCAAGTATATAAAGAAATTATTATGGATAATTAGCTATATATTAAAGAATAACTAGTAAATCTAGTTTCTAAGAGAAATCGAATAATAAACGAAGTGAATTGAAATATCTTAGTAACTTTAGGAAAAGAAATCAAACGAGATTGTTATTTGGTGCAAACTAAATAACAAGAGCCTATTAACAAAACTTGTTAAAGTAAAATGGATTAAAATCTGTTTGAATATAGGGGAACCTTCCTCTAAGGCTAAATATGATATATAAGCGATAGTGAAAAGTACCGTGAGGTAAAATTTGAAATAGTAGTTTTATAAGCAGCTCGAGTGAAAATTTAAATAAGTAATAAGAGTGTACCTTTTGCATAATGGGTCAGCAAGTTAATTTTAGATGCAAGCAATGATTTCGTGCGCTTTGCGCATGGAACTAGCTTAGATAAACCAATTATGAGAAAATGAATAAGTATCTAGAATTAGACCCGAAGGCTAGTGATCTTACCATGGTCAGGATTATAAAAGTCCGAACGGGTTATCGTTGTATAGATATCCGAAGAATTGTGGTAAGTTAGTGAAAGACAAAACTGACTAGTATAGCTGGTTTTCCGCGAAACCTATATGAGTAGGTAATTTAACTAACATCTTAGCAGGTACAGAACTGTGATCTCGGACAATATCTTTTGATTTTGTCAACATCGGGGGGTTGTAGTGACTTTACCGGAGAGTATTTGCACTCGGAATGGCAAAGATGAATGTTGAATAATCGGACATAGTGCGATAAGGTTGTATGTCTAAAGGGAAACAGCCCAGAACAAGAGTTAAGGTTCCAAAATTATTGTTGAGTGAAATTAAGGATGTTTTTTTTAAAAACAATCAGGAAATAGGCTTAGAAGCGGCCATTTTTTGAAGACCTCGTAACAGAGCACTGATTAATTAAATTTAGAAAAAAACACCGAAAATTTAACGGATCTAAACAATATACCGAAACCTTGTACACATATTTATAATATTAATATTGTATATGTGGGGTAGCGGAACATTGGATAAATATTAATTATTATTTCTTCTAAGAAGTAATAAGTATGGATTATTATTAAAAATATTTATTTATTAAAGATATTTATGTAATATTATTATACCTAAAAGGTATAATGTTTAGATGAATATATAGATAGATTATATCTGTCTTTATTATTAATATAATCCATCGATATAATCCAAGAGAGAATGCTGACATGAGTAACGAAAAAGGAATATCCTCGCCTTAAGCTTATGGTATTATATTTAATTTTCGGTATCTAAAAGTATTAATCAAAAGGTAATTTTGATGATATTTATATATAAATACTTAAAAATAAAAAACAAAACCTTTAACAAGTAATAAAGGTTCTGGAAAATTTTTTATTTTTATTAAGTGAAGTATAATGCAATATAGGTATATTATAATTTATATAATTTTCTTGTTACAAGTTTTCAAGATTGTATAGATTTTATCTATATTAAATATATTTTCTTTTTTATACTATTGTATAAGTAAGGTTTATATATACCGTACCTAGATACTATCACAAGTAAGCAAGTAGAGAATACAAAGGCGTTTGAGTGAACAATCATTAAGGAACTCGGCAAATTGACTACCGTAACTTCGGGATAAGGAGGGCCATTATGATTAGTTTAACATATCTTATGATATGATTTAATTAAACTAATCATAAGAGGAAACATGAAATAATGTTGTACGACTGTTTAATAAAAACACAGCACTCTGCAAAGATAAAATATCAAAGTATTGAGTGTGATGTCTGCCCAATGTCGGCTGGGTAACGGATTTACCTTGGTTTTTAACTGAGGTTTTGAAGGATACCCCGATTAATGGCGGCCTTACCTATGAGGGTCCTAAGGTAGCGAAATACCTTGGCCGTTAAATGCGGTCCTGCATGAATGACTTAACGATACAACAGCTGTCTCGATGATTGTCTCAGTGAAATTGGAATAGCAGTGCAGATACTGTTTACCTCTAGATAGACGAGAAGACCCTATGCAGCTTTACTGTTACTAATTGCAAGAGTGGAAATTTAGGATGATTTCGAGTGTATAAGGTAGTTGTTTGATAACAATGAAACACCTTTATTCGTTTCCTACTATATGCTCTTGAGGATTGGGAGGCAGTTTATGCGGGGCACAGATCCCACAAAAAGTACCTGGGTATATCCAAAGTTCATTTTGTAAATTTGTAAATTTCTTTACAAATATTTTAATTTGTTATAATTATATTCATAATTATACAGTTATTGTTAGATTAAGTTCAATATTTATTTTTTATTTAAGTAAGATTTTAACTATATGGTGAATAGATGTATTTTAAACTTTACCCGGGGAGGGAGTGATCCAACTCCGGGATATTTAAAAGTTTTTTCTCATATTAATATTGTATTTTATCTTTATTGATATGATAATTAATTATACTTTAAAAGTTTAATGGCTAAATCTTGCTTTACTGTTTGACCTACAAGTCTATCAGTCGCGTAAGCGGGGCATATGATCACAAGATGCATAAAGGAAAGGTCTTGGATTATAGAAAAAGTTACGCTAGGGATTTATATCTGTGAGTCCTCCAATATTTAAAAATATTGGTAATATATTGGGTAAATTTCAAAGATAACTTATAAATAAATTAAGTGTATTTGAAGCGAAACTTATTTTAGCAAAAGTAGCAGTAGTTCTGCGCTTAATTTTAGGATTAAATCCTAAGATAAAATAAGGACGTTCAACGACTAAAAGGTGAGTATTGCTAACAATAATCCTTTTTTTAATGCCCAACATCTTTATTAACTAAAAGAAAAAAATTGTATAATAATTATTAGTAATAATAATGAAATAGACTTGGTTTTATACCAAGCTTAAATATTATATAATTAATTTGATTAATTATATTAATATTATAATTAAATATAAATATGCTAAATATTATAAAATCAAAATTAAAAAATACATATAAGAAAAAATCATTAAATAGTGAAAATGTTACTATACGTAATAAAGATTTAGTTCCTGCTGTAAGAGATTGAAAAAATAGTATTTATGTTTACAACAAAAATTCTTTAAGTTTGATACCTGTTGCAAGCAGATTAGTAATGAAATTAATTAAAGGTTATTTTAATTCATATAATTTAAATATAGAATCTAAATTAAGAAAAGAAAAATTACGTCGTAGATTAAGAAAATTATCTACAAATAAAATCTTTATTAGTGATGGTGAATTTAAACATACTAATGATAATGTAAATATAACATTATATGTATATAATAGACAAAGACTTAATTACTTATTAAAATTAAGAAAAAGATATCTAAGTTTATTTAGAAAGGTTACATTTGTAAGAAAATTACAGTTAATAAGAAATGTAGGATTGAATATCTTAAACAAACAACAAGAAAAAAGTAAAATATTAACAAATGTTTTACCTAATTATAGTTCAAAAGTATATTCAGTACAAAATCTTTATTATAGAAATTTTATAAAAAAATCTCTTAAAAGATTAAAATACTACATGTATTATAAACAATTACTTTATATTAATAAAGCTAAATTTGAAAATTCATATTTACAAGGTTTAATAAATTTAGTAAGAAAAATATATAAAAAAAATGTAGAATTTAATATTATTAATTTAAAATACTTTTATTATAATAGTGATATTTTTACACAACCTTTAGTATTAAAATTAAGAAAAAAAAGAAAATTATTAAGATATCTTAAAGCTTTAGTTAGAAAAGCAAAAATTAAAGATATTAAATTAAATGAAAGATCAAAATATTTTTTTGAATTAGAAAATTTATTTAAATTAAATAATCTTGATACTACAAATAATTTATTAAATAAATTAATAGAACAAAATAAAACAAGTTCAAAAGATCTTAAAAAAGTTGTATTAAATGATATAAAATTTAAAAGAGTATCAGGTGTTAGATTAGAAGCTGCAGGTAGATTAACTAGACGTTATACAGCTTCAAGATCTCAACACAAAGTTAGATATAGTGGTAATTTAATAAATGCTTATTCTTCTATTAAAGGTTATCCTTCAGCTGTAATAAGAGGAAATTATAAACCTAATATACAATATACTAAATTAAATTCTAAATCACGTATTGGATCTTTTGGTGTTAAAGGTTGAGTAAGTGGTGTTTAATAATTAAATTTAAATATACCTAAATTAGTTAATAAAGATGATGAAATAGTCTGAACCATTTTGAGAAAAATGGAAATAAAAGGAAAAACCTTTTATGATAACATAAATTGAACAGGCTAATTTGCGCAAGAGAGTACAAATTGAGTGCGCGGTTTGGCACCTCGATGTCGGCTTAGCTCATCCACATGAATGCAAAAATCATGAAGGGTTCGACTGTTCGTCGATTAAAGAGCTACATGAGCTGGGTTTAATACGTCGTGAGACAGTATGGTTTCTATCTTCTAGAGGGAATTAAAGTAGAATAAAGATAGCCCCTTCGTACGAAAGGAGTTGGGTATATTGACCTATGGTTTACCTGTTGTTTATGTTATATATTATTATACATAATATATCATTTACTTATACTTAAGTAAATTGTTCACATAGGCATGGCAGGAAGGCTACGTCAGTTAAAGATAAGTGCTGAAAGCATTTAAGCGCGAAGCTTACTTTAGGATACTTTTAAACGTAGTAGAACACTACGAGTATAATTGTTATATACCCTTCGGGGTTCTAATGATTAATAGGCTTTAGTTGTACTAATCTTAACATTTTTAGACATAAAGTACTAATTATTAATATACTAAATATTTCACATATCGTATAAATTAAATTTAGCCCGGTTAGCATAAAAGTAATGCAACCGTTTTGTAATCGGTAGAAGCAAGTGCGATACTTGCACTGGGCTATAAAATTAAAGACCCAATGGTCAAGTTTGGTTAAGACATAACATTTTCACTGTTAGTGCGGGAGTTCAAATCTCCCTTGGGTTGAAAGAAATTAGCTCAGTTGGTAGAGCTGTCGCTTTACACGCGAAAGGTCAGGTGTTCAAGTCACCTATTTCTTAATTATAAATGCGGATTGATGTAATAGTAACATAGATGGCTCATGACCAAAATATTTAGGTGCAATTCCTAAATCCGCAACCAAAGGCTATAGCTTAATCGGTAAAGCGAACCACTCATGATGGTTTGAGTAAATGTTCAAGTCATTTTAGCCTTAAATAATCCGAGTGCTGGAATTGGTAGACAGTCTTAACTTAAGTTTAAGTGACGCAAGTCGTAAACGTTCGAATCGTTTCTCGGATAGGGGTTATAGTTTAACTGGTAAAACGGCGATTTTGCATATCGTTATTTCAGGATCGAGTCCCGATAACTCCAAGATAAAATAGCTTGAGAAGCTCAATTGGTAGAGCGGATCACTGAAGATGATTAGGTTATAAGTTCAAGTCTTATCTCGAGCAATAAATGGGTATGCTGAAATTTGGTAACCAGGTTCCGCTTAGGACGGAATAGTTTTATACTTTACAAGTTCAAGTCTTGTTACCCATATAGTTTAGTTAATTTTTAATAGTTAAAAAAAAAAAGTTTATATATTATATGTTGTCGACTAATCGGTAAGTCATAAATTTTTGGTATTTACTATTGGGTGTTCGAGTCGCCCCAACATAATATCTAATCTTAATCTTATATTTGCTAGCTTTTGGGGTACCGCATTCGTGCCTAAGGGCGCAGATTACCGCTAGGATAGTTCAATCGGTAGAACAATAATTTCATGAATTAAGAATGAGAATTCGAGTTTCTCTCCTGGCTCAGCAGAATTAAATAAAATTAGTAATTTATGGAAAGTTACGTTTAAATTAATTAATAAGAATATGATCAAAACACTTAATAGTTTTATAGAAGATTCATTTTTCTTGACACAAATCGTTTTCGATTTTTCGATAAATAAAATCAGTAATTTATGAAAAGTTACCTTTAAATTAATCAATATAAATATGATCAAAACACTTAATAGTTTTATAGAAGATCCATTCTTCTTGACACAAACCGTCTCGGTCTCCGATTTTTTTCTTCTAATTTAGTTATAGAGATAAATAAAACATTATTATATGAAATATACAATAAATATTGTTATTTATTTTTAATTTTAATTTTTATTTTTATTAGTATTTTTATTATATTAGTTTTTGTTAGCCTACTCTTTTTGCTAACAAAAACCTTCATTTAGGACCAAGCGTCATAAATATTATAGTTGATAAAAAAACTAAAAAAATTTACTTTCCGGTTGATGTTTTTAAGAAGTATATGGAAATACTTGAATCTATTTTATATAAAAAATAAAATTTAATTATATATATATGAAATTCATATATATAAGGTGGGTGTAGTTCAACGGTAGAACAGCTGTATGTGGCATAGTATATCCTAGTTCGATTCTAGGTACCCTCCCTAAATAACGTAATTATGTAATGTTATTCACATAACTTTAAATTCGTTTTCACGAAGAACAAAAATAAATTATTTTTTTGTTAGATAATTTAACAAAATATAATATTTCATTTGGAAGAGGTTTTTCAACTTCAACTAAAAAAGAAGATGTTGCCTCGATAAGTAGTCAAGAAAGTTCATCTTTTTTAACTTTAAAACAACCTACAGAATGACAAGAAAGATGATTTTTATCATCTAACGCTAAAGATATTGGTACTTTATACTTAATGTTTGCATTATTCTCAGGTTTATTAGGTACAGCATTTTCTGTACTTATAAGATTAGAATTATCTGGACCAGGTGTTCAATATATTGCAGATAACCAATTATATAATAGTATAATAACAGCTCATGCTATTATGATGATTTTCTTTATGGTTATGCCAGCTTTAATCGGAGGTTTTGGTAATTTCTTATTACCATTATTAGTGGGAGGACCTGATATGGCATTCCCTAGACTAAATAACATTAGTTTCTGATTATTAGTTCCTAGTTTACTATTATTTGTTTTCTCTGCAACTATAGAAAATGGTGCTGGTACAGGTTGAACTTTATATCCTCCTTTATCTGGAATCCAATCACACAGTGGACCAAGTGTTGATTTAGCAATTTTTGGTTTACACTTAAGTGGTATCAGTAGTATGTTAGGTGCTATGAATTTTATTACAACTATTTTAAATATGAGAAGTCCAGGTATACGTTTACATAAATTGGCTTTATTTGGTTGAGCTGTAATAATAACAGCAGTGTTATTATTATTATCATTACCTGTATTAGCCGGAGGTATTACTATGGTTTTAACTGATAGAAACTTCAATACTTCATTCTTTGAAGTAGCCGGAGGTGGTGATCCTATTTTATTCCAACATCTGTTCTGATTCTTCGGACATCCGGAAGTTTACATTTTAATTATACCAGGATTTGGTATAATTAGTACAGTTATTGCCGCAGGATCAGGTAAAAACGTATTCGGTTACTTAGGTATGGTTTATGCCATGATGTCTATTGGTGTTTTAGGTTTCATAGTTTGAAGTCATCACATGTATACTGTTGGTTTAGATGTTGATACAAGAGCTTATTTCACAGCTGCTACTTTAATTATTGCAGTTCCTACTGGAATTAAAATATTCAGTTGATTAGCTACTTGTTATGGTGGATCATTACACTTAACACCTCCTATGTTATTTGCATTAGGATTTGTTGTGTTATTCACTATTGGAGGATTAAGTGGTGTTGTTTTAGCCAATGCATCACTTGACGTTGCTTTCCATGATAAACACTATGTATTATTTACAATTTTTTCTATCTTATTATTAAATAATAATAATATACGATGGTAAAAGTAATAATAATATATGATATAATAATAATGAATATATTAAAATGTTTTGGGTTGGTTTAATGGATGGAAATGGTAATATACAAATTAATCATTTTCGTAAAAAATCTTTACAATATAGACTTATAATTAAATTAAATTATAATAAATTAAATTATAATATGTTAATTGAAATAGCTAAAGTTATAGGAGGTGAAGTAAGAATTGTAAATTCAAATAAAGAAGTTATTTGAACAGTTGATGAAAAAAAAAAAATATTCAATTGTGTTGAAATTTTTGAAAAATATTCTCCTTTAACTTCGAGATTAATTTGCCAATTAAACTTTTTAAAAGTTTGTTTAAAAGATACTTCAGTAAATAATTATTTATTAAATAGAAATTTAAAGTATAGTTCTAAATCTAATCTTATTAAAAATTTTAATAAAAATAATAATTTTATTATTCCTGATTATTTTCCTATTTGATTAAGTGGGTTTATTGAAGCTAAAGGTTGCTTTTTAATAAGAGAAAATGGAAATCATTCATTTTCAATAAAAATGAATGATGATTATTATTTATTAAATATTATTAAAAATTTCTTTTCTGTAAGTGTTAAAATTAAAAATCCTTCTAAAACTTTTTATTTATTAGAAATTTATAAAAAAGAAACTTTAAATTATATTATAAGTCATTGTAAATTATATCCTTTATTGGGTAATAAATCCAAATCTTTAGATATATTTATTAAAAATATTTCAAAATAGTAAGTGTCATGTTGTATGCCACCATGGAATAAAATTTTTCATTTTTTTTTTATTCCGGTAATAATAATTATAATTATTGCTAACGGTAAATACTTATATTATTTTTTTTAAAGCAAAAAAATTTATTATGATATTTGAGAATACCGTGGAAACCAAAGCAAATTGAATTTGTTAGTAGGTTCCGTAGAGGCCAAACGTGGCAATCGAAAGCTTATTAAGTTAAGTAATTAGATAAGTTATGGTCCGATCCATCATGGGAGTGATGCAAAAAATGAAATTAATAATTATTATGTTTATCAAAGATAATTATAATAATATTAATCTTGTGAAAATTATAGACTTATGAATATTTTCACATCTTATATATTACTATAGTATTAATACTAGTAATATTAAGTTTAATGTTTAAATTAACATTTTATAAATTTTTTAATTTTTTTAAATTGATATCAAAGGTATCTATAGCTAAACCTCATTGTTTTGCAAGTAAACCTTTAGAATCTAATGTTGATATACTTGAGATTGTTACTGAATTGGCTAGATTGTTACCTCAATTAGCTGATTTTATCAATCAATTTAATAATCAAATTATAACACATGATATTAATGTAGTTACTGATGCACAAGGTAATTTATCTATACAAGTACCAGATGGTATATCAAAAGCTCAAGCTAAACTTATTTCGGCTAGAGTTAATCTTCTGGATAACTTAATACATACTCATCTAGATAAAACAGAAAATTTATTACATCTAGGTATATCAGTTGAAGAGGATTTATTTGATATAGATCCTAATTATGAGACAAAATTAACTGATCATGTCTCACAATTTAATAGATTAAAAAATTCATATAAACATTAAAAATAAAAAAAACTTGAATATTAAATTTAATATAAACATTAATAACTTACTATAAACATGATTAATTATTAAATCTATTGATTTTTTTTTTTTTTGTTTAGTAACAAAGACTTACTATGTAGTTGCTCATTTCCACTATGTATTATCTATGGGTGCTGTTTTTGCTTTATTTAGTGGTTGATATTTCTGAATACCTAAATTATTAGGTTTATCATATGATCAATTTGCAGCTAAAGTACATTTCTGAATTTTATTTGTTGGTGTTAATCTAACATTCTTCCCACAACACTTCTTAGGTTTACAAGGTATGCCTAGAAGAATAAGTGATTATCCTGATGCTTTCTATGGTTGAAATTTAGTAAGTAGTGTTGGTTCTATTATTAGTGTTGTAGCTACATGATATTTCTTAACTATTATTTATAAACAATTAACAGAAGGTAAAGCAGTTTCAAGATATCCTTGATTAACTCCACAATTATTTAGTGATACATTCCAAGTGTTATTCACTAGAAATAATAGTTCATTAGAATGATGTTTAACAAGTCCACCTAAACCTCATGCTTTTGCAAGTTTACCTGTACAATCAAGTATGGTTTAGTGTTGTTGGTGGTGTGTTATGTCTTAATGGACGAAGTGTATGTCCAGCTACAATTGAAGAGAGAGATTTTTATATAAGATCCTTTAATGATAGAATAGACGATATACATAACCACATAGATAATATTAGAGAGCTAAGTGGAGGTACAAGAGCTATAACTATTGCTAGAGGACTACCCCATACAGATCTATAGGAGATTAATGTTTATATAGTTTTTTTAAATTATGAATTATTGATATTAAATTTAGATAAAACTTATTTATTTTAAGTTTTAGTATTTACAAATAAATATAATATATATATATTAATCGAGGTTACCTCTACTAAATGGCTGTACACTAATATTTATAATATATTATGATACAAGCAGCAAAAATAATTGGAACAGGAATGGCTACAACAGGTTTAATCGGAGCTGGTGTAGGTATCGGAGTTGTTTTCGGTGCACTAATATTAGGTGTAGCTAGAAATCCATCATTAAGAGGACAATTATTCTCTTATGCTATTCTAGGTTTTGCTTTTGCTGAAGCAACTGGATTATTCGCATTAATGATGGCTTTCTTATTATTATATGTAGCCTAATATAGCCATTTTTTATTATTATTTTTTTTTTTTTTTTATTAATTTTTCCTTAAAATTAAAAATATTTAATAATATATTTTAATATAAAGATAATATAAATCTATATATTATTAATAATAATATTATTGGTGTATAATATATATATATATATATTAACACCTAGGTGTTAACCTTAATAATTTACGAGTATAAATAATTTATCATGACAACTACAACTTTTTTTTTATTCTTAATACCAGTATTAGCAATAATATTGTTAGCAGTAAATTTGATTCTTTCTCCCCACAATCCATATCAAGAAAAAGATAGCGCTTTTGAATGTGGTTTTCATTCTTTCTTAGGACAGAATAGAACACAGTTCAGTATATCTTTCTTTATATTTGCCCTATTATTCTTATTATTTGATTTAGAAATTTTATTAGTTTACCCTTATGTGGTAAGTGCATATACAAACGGAATATATGGTTTAGTAATTATGTTAGTATTTTTCCTAGTATTAACTTTAGGATTTGCCTTTGAACTAGGGAAAAATGCTTTAAAAATTGAAAGTAGACAAGGTTATAATTTTAATTATAAATCTTGAAGTGGTTATTCATTAATATATAATTAATTTGTAATTACTATTTTGAATATTAGGGTGGAATAATTTTAATTATTTGATTATAAATAATTTTAATCAAATAATACTTAGATTATTATTAATCTAAGGAGTATAATTTTTTACATGATTTAACATGATTAAAAGGTTAGCTCATTTGGACTAGTTATAAAAATAAATGAATATTATAAATATATATAAATGCTTTTAGATATATTAAAAGGACATTTACTATTGGATGCTCCTACTCCTTGAGGTTTATTTTTCCAAGATAGCGCTTCACCTCAAATGGAAGGAATAGAAGAATTACATAATAATATTATGTTTTATTTAGCTGTTATCTTATTCACAGTTACATGAATGATGATAACAATTATAAGAAATTTTGTAGCTACAAAATCTCCTATAGCACATAAATATTTAAACCATGGTACATTAATAGAATTAATTTGAACAATTACACCTGCGTTTATTTTAATATTAATCGCATTCCCTTCATTCAAATTATTATATTTAATGGATGAGGTTATGGATCCTTCATTAGTAGTTTATGCTGAAGGTCATCAATGATATTGAAGTTATCAATATCCTGACTTTACAAATGAAGAAAATGAGTTTATTGAATTTGATTCATATATAGTACCAGAAAGTGACTTAGAAGATGGTCAATTTAGAATGTTAGAAGTAGATAACAGAGTTATTATACCAGAGTTAACTCACACTAGATTTGTAATCTCAGCTGCAGATGTTATACATTCTTATGCTTGTCCATCTTTAGGTATAAAAGCTGATGCATACCCAGGAAGATTAAATCAAGCTTCTGTTTATGTAAATCGTCCTGGAACATTCTTTGGACAATGTTCAGAAATTTGTGGTATACTACATAGCTCTATGCCTATTGCAATACAATCTGTATCTATTAAAGATTTCTTATTATGATTAAGAGATCAAATGGAAGGTTAATTAGATTAAATTATAATATAGTTATATTTTAGTTTAATAATTATATAGTACTTAGAATAATAAGATATAAAATATAATATCTTACTTAATGTTTTATATAAATATTTATTTATATATAGGCGTGTTAATTTAATGGTAGAATATCGTGCTACGGACACGTAAATATAAGTTCAAGTCTTATACACGTCTTTGACAATATAGTAATATATTGTTTATCAAAAAATAATAATATAGTATAGATAAATCAAAATAAAAATTTTTATACAATGAATTTTTCAATATTTTTATTCCTTATAGGAATATTAGGTTTCGTTTTAAATAGAAAAAATATTATACTAATGCTAATTTCTATAGAAATTATGTTATTATCAATAACATTCTTGATATTAATTAGTTCACTTAGTTTTGATGATATTTTAGGACAAACTTTTGCTATTTATATTATAACAATAGCAGGAGCAGAATCTGCAATAGGTTTAGGAATTTTAGTTGCATATTATAGATTAAGAGGAAGTATATCAATACAATATAAATAATGTATTTAACATTGATAATTTTACCTTTATTAGGTTCAATAGTTTCAGGTTTCTTTGGTAGAAAAGTTGGAGTAAGTGGAGCACATTTAATAACATGTACTTCAGTTATAACAACAACATTCTTAGCTATATTAGCTTTTTTTGAAGTAGGTTTTAATAATATACCTGTAACAATACATGTAGCAAGATGAATTGATGTAGAATCACTAAACGTATTATGAAATTTCAGATTTGATTCATTAACTGTTTCTATGTTATTACCTGTATTAATAGTATCTAGTTTAGTACACGTATATTCTATAAGTTATATGAGTCATGATCCTCATAATCAAAGATTCTTTAGTTATTTAAGTTTATTCACTTTTATGATGATTATTCTTGTAACAGGTAATAATTTTTTAATAATGTTTGTAGGTTGAGAAGGTGTTGGTGTTTGTTCATATTTATTAGTAAATTTCTGATTTACTAGAATAGCAGCAAACCAAAGTTCTTTATCTGCAATATTAACTAATAGAGTAGGTGATACTTTATTAACTGTAGGTATGTTTGCTATATTATGATCTTTTGGTAATATAGATTATGGTACAGTATTTGCATTAGCTCCATATTACAATGAAACAATAATTACAATTATTGGAATTTGTTTATTAATAGGTGCTACAGCTAAAAGTTCACAAGTTGGTTTACATATTTGATTACCTCAAGCTATGGAAGGTCCTACACCTGTATCTGCTTTAATTCACGCAGCTACTATGGTTACAGCAGGAGTATACTTATTAATGAGATCATCACCTTTAATTGAGTATAGTTCAACTGTATTAGTACTTTGTTTATGATTAGGTGCTATAACTACAGTATTTAGTTCTTTAATTGGTTTATTCCAACAAGATATTAAAAAAGTTATTGCTTATTCAACTATGAGTCAATTAGGTATGATGGTAATAGCTGTTGGTTTATCAAGTTATAACTTAGCTTTATTCCATTTAGTTAATCATGCTTTCTATAAAGCATTATTATTCTTAGGTGCTGGTTCAGTTATACACGCTGTAGCAGATAATCAAGATTTTAGAAGATATGGAGGTTTAAGAGAATTCTTACCTTTAACATATTCAGTTATGTTAATAGCTTCATTAAGTTTAGTAGCTGTGCCTTTTATGACAGGATTCTATTCTAAAGATTTTATACTTGAGTCTGCATATGGACAATATTACCTATCAAGTACTATAGTTTACTTTGTAGCAACAATAGGTGCTATGTTTACTACACTTTATTCAGCTAAAGTCTTATATCTAACATTCTTAGCTAATCCTAATGGTCCTTTAGTTAGCTATAAACATGCTCATGAAGGTGACTTGTTCCTGACTATACCATTAATTATTTTAGCTATTTTTTCAATATTCTTTGGATACTTAACTAAAGATATTTTTATAGGATTAGGTACTGGTTTCTTTACAGATAATAGTTTATTTATTCATCCTAGTCATGAAATTATGTTAGATACTGAATTTGCTGTACCTACATTCTTTAAATTATTACCTTTTGTATTTACTGTATCATTAAGTGTAATTTCTGTATTATTATCAGAATTCTTACCTAAATTATTAATTAATTTTAAATTCTCTAGATTAGGTTATAATATCTTTAGTTTCTTTAATCAAAGATTCTATATAGAATTATTCTATAATAAATATATTGTAGAAGGTGTTCTTAAATTAGGTGGTCAAACATCTAAGAGTTTAGATAAAGGTACTGTAGAATTAATAGGACCTTATGGTTTAGAAAAAGGATTATTAGCTTTAAGTAATAGTATAGGTAAATTAAGTACAGGTATTGTAACTACTTACGCTCTATACATTTTAATAGGATTAATATTCTATATTACTCTTTTATATTTCTCTTATAATGATAATAACTTATTAATATTAGTTATTTTTACATTATTTGCTTTATTAAATAGTAATAATACTTCGCTTAAAGAAACGAAGTAATATATACATATATTTTGTTTAATTTAAATTTATTTAAGAATATGATATGCTTTTATCCTCAATATTCTGTTTATTATTATCTAATGCTTTGTCTTTTAGACGTGATACTGCTATTCTATATAGTAGAATTGGTATAATAGCATTATTTTATTGTATCTATTTATCTTATAATAATTTATTTATAACATATTTAGATAATGGAATTGGGTTATTTAGTGGGTTATTTTACACATCTTCTATAACACAAGTATTTCATATATTAATATTTATAATCAGTTTATTGATATTGAATATGACAGGTTTTTACCCAAGAAAACTTATATCTAGTGAATATATGAGTTTCAGTAAATTATTATTTACAAAATTACAATTTGTTAAAAATTTAACTGTATCTAATATTATATTAAAAAAAGGAGAACAATATACAATATTAGAATATACATTAATGTTATTTTTTATAATAACAGGAAGTGTATTATTAATATCAAGTAGTGATTTAGTTTCTATTTTCTTATCTATAGAATTACAAAGTTATGGATTATATCTATTATGTGCTATGTATAGAAATTCTGAATCTTCTACTTCAGCTAGTTTAACTTATTTTTTACTAGGTGGATTATCTTCTTGTTTTATTTTATTAGGTATTGCATTAATTTATGCAAATTTAGGTGTTACATATTTAGATAGTTTTTATGTTATAAATAATTTAGCTGGAATAGTAAATGATCAAGAAATAACAACATATATACCATATTGTTTATTATTAATATCTGTAGGATTTTTATTTAAAATATCAGCTGCACCATTCCACTTCTGATCTCCTGATGTTTATGATGGTATACCTACAATAGTAACAACTTTTGTTGCTATAATAGCAAAAATATCAATATTAACTCTGTTATTACAATTAGTTCATTATACTAATAGTATATATATAACAACTAGCTATTCTTGAACTACAAGTTTATTAGTTAGTTCTTTATTATCATTATTAATAGGAACTATTTTAGGTTTAACTCAGTTTAGAATTAAAAGATTATTTGCTTATAGTACAATTTCTCATTTAGGTTTTATGTTATTAGCATTAACTATAAATAGTGTTGAATCAATACAATCTTTTATTTTCTATTTAATACAATATAGTTTATCTAATTTAAATGCCTTTATTTTATTAGTAGCTATAGGTTATAGTTTATATGCTTATAACGATAAAAATATAAACCATAACAATTTAATAGATAAAAATAATTCACCTATCCAATTAATAAGTCAGCTTAAAGGTTATTTCCATATAAATAGTATGTTAGCTTTAAGTTTAACTATAACTTTATTCTCATTTGCAGGTATTCCACCTTTAATGGGATTCTTCGCTAAATTGATGGTGTTCTCTGCTGCCTTACAAGAAGGATTTATTTTTATAACACTTATAGGAGTTTTAACTAGTGTTATTAGTGCAGTTTATTACTTATATATTGTTAAAACAATGTTCTTTGATGGACATTCATATACATACTTTAATAAATTAAAAGATCTTAAAATACCAGCACTTATCTTACAAAAAGATAAAATTGTAAATAAAATATACTTTGATTCAAAATTTGCTTTATCTAGTTCTTTAAGTATAACTATCTCTATATTAACATTAATTATTCTTTTATTCATGTTTATGCCTAACGAATGATTACATATGACTAATATTTTATCTATTATATTATTTGTGCCAAGTAGTATATAAATTAAATATTAAAAACTTCGCCCTTAAGGGCGAGGATACTAAAAAATAAGAAATTAAATTTTATTTTTTTTTTACTTTATATAAGTTATTATATATTTATATATATAATAATTTGATTAATTTGATAAATGAATTTTTTTATATAATAATTATGCGAATTAAAAAACACTTATATTTTATTTATAAATGAGAATTTTAAAAAGTCATCCCTTATTAAAATTATTAAATGGATATTTAATAGATTCACCACAACCAGCTAATATAAGTTATTTATGAAATTTTGGATCTTTATTAGCTTTATGTTTAGTAATACAAATAGTAACAGGTGTTACATTAGCTATGCACTATACACCTAGTGTATTAGAAGCATTTAATTCTGTTGAACACATTATGAGAGATGTAAACAATGGTTGATTAGTACGTTATTTACACGCTAATACAGCTTCAGCTTTCTTCTTTTTAGTGTATTTACACATAGGAAGAGGTTTATATTATGGATCATATAAATCACCTAGAACTTTAACATGAGCTATTGGTACAGTTATCCTTATAGTTATGATGGCTACAGCCTTCTTAGGATATGTATTGCCTTATGGTCAAATGAGTTTATGAGGAGCTACAGTTATTACTAACCTTATGAGTGCTATACCTTGAATAGGTCAAGACATAGTTGAATTTATTTGAGGAGGTTTCTCTGTAAATAATGCAACATTAAATAGATTCTTTGCATTACATTTCTTATTACCTTTTGTATTAGCTGCATTAGCTTTAATGCATTTAATCGCTATGCACGATACTGTAGGATCTGGTAATCCTTTAGGTATATCTGGTAATTATGATAGATTACCTTTTGCTCCATATTTCATATTTAAAGATTTAGTTACTATCTTTATTTTCTTTATAGTATTATCTATATTTGTTTTCTTTATGCCTAATGCTTTAGGAGATAGTGAAAATTATGTTATGGCTAATCCAATGCAAACTCCACCTGCTATCGTTCCAGAATGATACTTATTACCTTTCTATGCAATTTTAAGATCTATACCTAACAAATTATTAGGTGTTATTGCTATGTTTGCTGCAATATTAGCATTAATGGTTATGCCTATAACTGATTTATCTAAATTAAGAGGAGTACAATTCAGACCTTTAAGTAAAGTAGCATTCTACATATTTGTAGCTAATTTCTTAGTATTAATGCAAATAGGTGCAAAACACGTTGAAACTCCATTTATTGAATTTGGACAAATTTCTACAGTTTTATACTTTGCATATTTCTTTGTAATAGTACCTGTAGTTAGTTTAATCGAAAATAGTTTAGTAGAATTAGCTACTAAAAAATAAAAAGTTATTATAATTTATATATTTTTTATTACTAAAAATTATATAAGGAGCTTGAGCAGAGGGTTCTGCGTTTCGATTGCAAATCGAAATAAAGGGATTCGAGTTCCCCGGGCTCCTTTGTATATAAATTATTAATTAAATTAATAATAATATATGAAATAGGTGAAAATTATAAGATTTTATAATTTAAATTTGTATTATGCAATATAGATAATTCTTATATTAAATAAATTAATTAATTATCTATAATTATTGTTTAGATGTTAAATACAATAATATTTAATGTAATATTATTATTATTAAAATAACAAAAATAGTAGGTAATATATAATAAAGATATTTTACTTTTAAATTACACATAGATATAAAAATATATAAATATAATTAACAATACTGCACGTTATTTAATATTTCTTTAATATATTTATATATTTTTCTTTATGTAAGTAAAAAAAAAATAACATATGATATATTTAATATCCGTACTTGAAGGATTATTAGTAATAGTTCCTGCTTTATTATCTGTTGCTTTTGTAACAATAGCGGAAAGAAAAACCATGGCTAGTATGCAAAGAAGATTGGGTCCTAACGTAGTAGGTTATTATGGTTTATTACAAGCATTTGCTGATGCTTTAAAATTATTATTAAAAGAATATGTAGCACCAACACAAGCTAATATAATTTTATTCTTCCTTGGACCTATTATAACTTTAATTTTCTCTTTATTAGGTTATTTAACAGTTCCTTTTGGTTCAGGTTTATTTATATCTGACTATAGTTTAGGTTTATTATATATGTTAGCAGTTAGTTCTTTAGCTACATATGGAATATTATTAGCAGGTTGATCTGCTAATTCTAAATATGCATTCTTAGGATCATTAAGAAGTACAGCTCAATTAATTAGTTATGAATTAATATTAAGTTCTGTTATATTATTAGTTTTATTATTAACAGGTAGTTTAAATGTTATTACTATAGTAGAATCACAAAGAGCAGTAAATTTCTTATTTCCATTATTTCCTTTATTTTTAGTATTCTTTATAGGTTCTATAGCAGAAACTAATAGAGCTCCTTTTGATTTAGCTGAAGCAGAATCAGAACTTGTTAGTGGTTTCATGACAGAACACTCTGCTAGTATTTTTGTATTCTTCTTCTTAGCTGAATATGCTAGTATTGTATTAATTTGTGTTTTAAATAGTATTTTATTTTTAGGAGGTTATTTAAGTATTATTCCTTTAGATTTAATTTTAAATGTTTTAAATTTATTTTTTGATGTAAATAATACTATTTTATATGATATATTTGTACATATTTCTTCTTCTCCTTTAAATTTAGCTTTAAAAACAGCTTTTTTAATATTTGTATTCATTTGAGTTAGAGCTTCTTTCCCTAGAATACGTTTTGATCAATTAATGTCAGTTTGTTGAACTGTTTTATTACCAATCGTAATAGCTTATGTTGTTCTAATGCCTTGTATTGTATATGGATTAGGTATTATTCCTATAAATATATCTTTATTATAATAAAAAAAAACTATGACAATGGCAATGATAATGAAAACAATAAATTTTTTTTCTTTAATTATATCAAATAGTAAAAAACTAAAAGGTTTTTATTCTTCTTTAACTAATTTATATAAAATATATTTGGATGTTTTATTTAATTGTTTAGACAATAATACTAAAATTAAATTAAATATCTTTTTTTCACAGTTAAAAAGATTACTATTTATAGGTTCAATTCTAATAGAAATCATACAATTTCTAAGTTTAGCTTTATTTCTTTATAATTTATTTAAATTCTCCTCTATTGATATTTTTTTATCATGATTAATTTATTCAAAAATAAAATCTTATATATCATCCTTGATTAAATCCTATATAGTAAATGTTATTTCATTTATTATTGATAATAACAATTCAATTGAACAAGTATATAATAAAGTTTTTTATAAAATTTTAAAAGATCATTATAAAAATATAATAACAATTAATATAATATTAATATACTTTAGTTATAGCTATAAATCTTTATTTTTTATAGCTATAGCTGGTTTAATTTTAGGTTTAACTTTACTATATCTTTCTACAATGTTATTTATATATATAAATTTTATAAATAAAAATATAAATAATAAACCTATTATTTATCTATTACTTTTAATAATGTCTCTAATATTAATAGTTTTTTCTTTATTAATAATAAGATCATCACTTATCTATATTAATGATTATATAAGAGTAAAAATAAACGGATCAAATCCTACACCTAACACTGGACCACCCAATCCGGGTGGTCCACCTGGTAGTGAAGGAGGAACACCAAGTGGTCCAAATGGTCCATCTGGTGATCAACCTTCAGGAGGTCCATCAAGACCTCCAGGAGGTAATGATAAAACTTTTTATAAAACTAAGAATATATCTAAATATAAAAGAAAAACTTATGAAGAAAATCGTGAAGCTAAAAGAAGAAGAGATGAGAGGGATGTATTATTACATGAAGAAAATCCAGAGGCTTATGATGAAAAAGTGGAAAGATATAAGTTTAATAATAGAGCAAAGCGTGTTATGACTTTAGATGAATATGAAAGAAGGAAAAAACTACGAGAAAAACGTGACGCAGCTAATATGCGTAATAGATACAATAGTAGTTTTGATTTAAATTTAGAAGGACGTTCTGCTAAAGATTTAGAAACTATGATTGCAGAAGGTAATAGAATACGAGAAGGATATATTGAAGGTAATCTACCTCAGATAGAACAAAATCCTCCTGTTCCACATTATGCACAGGAGACAGATCAAAATCCTCTTGTGTCACATAATGAAAATATATCTCAACCACAAGGATTTATAGAGAACCAAAATTATCCTACACATGATTCACGATTCTCTTATACATTACAAGAGAATGATGTTATACCTTATAACTCTCAATCTCAAACATATTTGGATTATTCAATGCAAAATCCACCTATGAATTATTCGTATAATAATCCTTACTTGAATGATTATAATAATAATCCTTATTTACAAAATAATCATAATAATCCTAATGTACAAAATAATACAATAAGTGATAATTATACATATAATAATCTTTATACACAAAATAATCCTTATACACAAAATAATCCTTATACACAAAATAGTGCAATAAGTGATAATTCTATATACAATAATAATAATCCTTATACACAAAATAGTGCAATAAGTGGTAATAATATATATAATAATCCTTATACACAATATAATACAAGAAGTGGTGGTAATACTGTAACTATTACTACAAATAATCCTGTAGTAACTTCTACAAATAATCCTGTAGTAACTTCTACAATTAATCCTGCAACTAATGTTAATATAACTGATATACTTAACACTACAAAAAACTCAGCAAATACGGAACATAATAGAATTAATATATCAGACATGCTTAATACACCTAAACAACCAAGAAGAATTAATATATCAGATATGGTTAATTCACCAAGGCCAGAATCTAATAAAATTAGAATGAAAGATATATTAAATCCTTAATATTAAGTATTGTTCTATATAGAGTTACATTAGTTGTTTACTTTAAAGTTAAAAGCTATTAACTTTTTGGTAATTTAATGTTAAATTAATTAACTTTATGGCATACATAAAGTGTAATATATAAAATATTATGTAGTATTTTATTAGTAGTAAATAAAAAAAAAAATTTTTTTAAGTAGATATGTCTTTATTATTATTATTAATACCTTTAATAGGAGTAGGTTTAGTAACAGTAGAGGCAAATTATGGTTTATCACTTATAAATAATATAAGAATAAAATCTATTGCCTTAACTACTTCAATAGTTAACTTAATTGTATCATTAGTTATGTTTATACTATTTGATTTTAGTAGTAAACAATTTCAATTTATTGAAGAGCATTATCAAATAAGTTATTTTGATATATATTTAGGTGTTGATGGTTTATCAATATACTTTGTATTATTAACAACTATAATAATGCCTATAGCAATATTATCAAATTGAAATTCAATAAAATCTCAAAATGTATTATCATTTGTAGTAATAATGTTATTATTAGAATCATTATTACTAGCAGTCTTTTTAGTTTTAGATGTATTATTATTTTATATATTCTTTGAAAGTATTTTACCACCTTTATTTTTATTAATAGGATTATTTGGTTCAAGTAATAAAGTAAGAGCTAGTTTTTATTTATTCTTATATACTTTATTAGGATCATTATTTATGTTATTATCAATAATAGGTATGTCTTCTATAATGGGAACAACAGATTTTGATGCTCTATCAAAAGCAAACTTTAACTATATAACTCAATTATTTTTATTTTATGGAATATTTATAGCTTTTGCTGTAAAAACACCAGTAATTTTTTTAAATACTTGATTATTAAAAGCTCACGTTGAATCACCATTATCAGGAAGTATAATTTTAGCTGGTATAGTTTTAAAATTAAGTTTATATGGTATATTTAGATTAATGTTACCTTTATTACCTAAAGCTTCTATAAATTATACTTACGTAATATACGTAATAGGTGTAATAACAATATTATATGCTAGTTTTAGTACATTAAGAACAATAGATATTAAAGAATTAATTGCTTATTCATCAGTATCTCATGCAGCTGTTTACTTAATAGGTGCATTTAGTAATACAATACAAGGTATTGAGGGTTCAATAGTTTTAGGATTAGCTCACGGTTTTGTTTCATCAGGATTATTTATTTGTGCAGGAGGAATTTTATATGACAGATCATCTACTAGATTGATTACATATTACAGAGGTATGGCTCAAGTTATGCCTATTTTCTCTGTATTATTCTTCATATTAGCTTTAGGAAATAGTGGAACTCCTTTAACTTTAAATTTCTTAGGTGAATTCATGTCATTATATGGAGTATTTGAAAGAATGCCTATTTTAGGTGTTTTAGCTAGTACTTCTATAGTATTCTCTGCTGCTTATACAATATTTATGTATAATAGAATAGTATTTGGAGGTTCTTACTCTCTTTATTTTGTAGAGAATATAGGTGATGTAACTAGAAGAGAATTTATAATGTTATTAGTATTTGTAATACTAACAGTATTATTTGGAATATATCCAGCTCCTATATTAGATGGTTTACACTATTCAGTTTCTTCTTTAATTTATAATGTAAATTAAAAAATTATTAATTTCTAGTATAATAATTTATATAAGATAAAAAGCTAAGCTTTAAAATTATATGATATCTGTTAGATATATATATATATATATCTTATATTCTTATTAGCTCAATGGTAGAGCAGAATACTTCTAATATTTTGATCC